>NC_056743.1:633191657-633354157 GCF_019279795.1 Protopterus annectens | reverse complement strand
ATACCTCAGGCTTCTTTCCAAGTTTCTGTTCCAGGTATACTTGTTGCACACGACCCTGGTATGCACACGACACTACAGGATTCACATGGCACCCCTCCTGGTTAACTGATCTACCTTTTAATGATAATGAAGATGCACACAGCACCTTGCAAGACTACTGTTGTCACGTTATTATTGGATAGGAACTGTTGTGTTAATTTAAATCAACTACTTGAAGTAATGTATTTAAACAATGTTAAAATGGCTGCTTGTATTAATGAAACATCATTCTGACAAAGTCTTGACATTAAAAAAGATGAAAGCACTAAATAATACAAGAGTTGCTGGTGTTTTCCTTTTAATTCGTTTTGAATGCTTTTATGTCACGAAGTTCATTCTTAGTTATATTCTCATATATTTTTATGTTAGGTCATCATGAATAGTATAAACAAACTTACATACACATTTCATATGTTTTTTTATATCACATTAATTTATGTTATTATTAAGAATGTGTCTCATAAGTATTAATTTTATGTTTGTAGTGTTTTTGGATATAAACTGTAATGATGCTTCAACAATGTTTTTATTCAGAGTTGCATTAGAAGCTTAGTAGTTGATTAATATTATTACTAAGATTTAAGCCTAAATGTTCAATGATTGTTTAATTAATTAAATGATTGCTTGATCCTGAACTTCTCAATTAATGAAAATGTTTATAATGCCAGTGTTTCATTTGTTAAAATAGATCTGATGAAGCGTACAGTGGGAGTATGCGAAAACGCTCATCTTTTATAAATAAATTTGAATTTTATTTTATTTTGTCGTGTTGGTCCGCCTCCGTTTTTATATCTAAATTATTTTATTTTGTTTACGAAGTGGGACCTTCAGGTAGCAGCATTTACTTTTTTGTTATTAATATATATATATATATATATATATATATATATATATATATATACACACACACACACACACACACACACACACACACACACACACACACACACAGTTAAGTCCACTGTCTTTAAAATCATAATCTCAAGATCATAATATTGAAAGACCAAAATCCTGAAGACCACAAAACTGAACTCATGGACTTGGCCCCTTGCAGGACCCATGTTAGCATTTGATTCTGGGTTGACACACTTGAAGGACCCATGTTAGCACTAGTTCTTGGATTCAGGCTGTTAGGTGATTTCATTATTTGAGATGTTTACACACTGTAGTCTTGAATGTTTTTGTCTTTCAATATTATAGTCTTAGGATTATGATTTTCAAGACTGTGGACTTCAAGACTGTAATAGTACATCATATATATATATATATATATATATATATATATATATATATATATATATATATATATATAAATATATATGGGTCTACCTGAGATGGTCGACAAGCCATTTGATTGACTGTCATTTGGTCGACAATTCATTTGGTCAACAGGCAGATTTGCCCCCCTCCCCAATGTTGTGCAATCCTGGAGTTGATATATATATATAGTTAGGAGGGGTGTGAGGGGCACAGCCCCCCACATTGGGGGGTGTAGGGGGGTGAAGCCCCCACATAAAACTGCTTGTCGACCAAATGAACTGTCGACCAAATGAAAGTCGATCATATGGCCTGTGACCATGTGATAGGGATCCATATATATATATATATATATATATATATATATATATATATATATATATATATGTGTGTGTGTGTGTGTGTGTGTGTGTGTGTGTGTGTGTGTGTGTGTGTGTGTGTGTGTGTGTGTGTGTGTGTGTGTGTGTGTGTGTGTGTATATATATATATATATATATATATATATATATATATATATATATATATATATATATATATATATATATATTTTTTTTTTTTTTTTTAGATAACTAGATAGATATATAGATATATATATAGAGAGAAAGACAGATAGGTGGATAAACAGATAGATAAATAGATAGATGGACAGATAGACAGATTAATGCACAGTATAGGAAAAGCAATACTTTCCCACTAGATGATCCAGGTTAATGCTTAAAAGAGAATTTTGATGAGTTGGGTTTCACTGAAAAGTTTCTAACTATGGTAGAGTGAAGAAGGACACTGTCCTGGGAGCAAATGTTGGGGTGTGATTGGCAGAAATGAAGACCAGCATGAGTAAAGTCCCAGTCCTCATTTCAGCAGTAATGCTTGATATCACACCTGCTGAAATGAAATTGTCAGGAACACTATGATTTTCCAGTCTAAGACCTGCTGAACTTACTGTAGGTTCATTCATACCCTAAACATATCATAGTATCTAATACCAATAAATGAACATACCAGAGACAGAGAATTACACCACATGTAACTTCCTGATCAGAACTATCTGTGCTCAGCTTGCAGTGTTGCATATTTCTTCCTTGTATTGCCCCTTAACCCATTATAATCGGACTGCGGTGCAGGATGTCGAGGCTAATACACTGTTCATGGTGCCTTGCTTCTGCAGTGTTCCTTCCCCAAATATTTATTTGATCTATTTGTGTACATTGGTCAGGGCTACAGTACATTTGTTAGTTTTACTTGTCACTTATTTTTTAGTGAGATTATATGAGTTAGATAGAATCATGTTCTTTTTAATAAATTTAGTAATGTCATTTTCTGTTTGGCAAGTTCCTGTCTGCTTTTTCCTTTGCTTTCAGTTCTGTTAGACTACTTTTTAGAATTCTAATAAAAATGAAATAAGAATGGACTTTAGTTTTTGTTAATCTAAGTGGGAACTGTTGCCTTTGGGGTGGGCTGTAAGAGGAGTCATTGTAAGAATGACTTCTGTTTGTGTGCAGGTAAAACTTCAAAATATGCAGGGACTGTCCATTTTTCTCCATGACTATTGGATATGTGGTTAGTATATTCAATTAGGGTTTGGGCAGCTTGCCCTGTGTAAAATTATTTTGTTAGTTTTATTTATAGTTAAAGCTTTAATGGTTTTGTTTCATCCTTTCATAATTTTGACTGGAGTTTACCTGACAAGATATAGTAAAAGTGATTTGGTGTTTGCAGTTTACACTGTCGCAAAGAAAATTTACAGGCTGTATTATATGCTGGCCTTTGTTTTCACAAGTTCTTCATTTTTCTAAGAATCAGTTTAATTTCTGCTTAGTTGATTTGCCAGAATGTATTATTCTTTGGGGCCAAAGTATGTGGATCTTATGGGTGTAGTGTATATAACAAATTGGAAATGATCCCATGTGTCAGTTTTCTTTTATTTTAATTTTTTGATAAATTAGAAATGGACAAGTTGAATGTTGTTTTAAGTAAGCTAGTGTGTTTTGGTGTGCTGCCGTTGTCTTTGCTTTGTGTGCGTGAGAAGTGTAAAATGTTCTTGTTTAGTATTAAATGTACAACAGGAATGGAAGAGTTTTAGTGCATTTGATGATGTGCTAAAAGTATAGATAAACTATTGAGGACAAAACAAGAGTGCATATGATAACTATTTGATGATTAGTATTTTTGATAATGTACCATACTTCTTAACCTCTTAGCACAAGAAATCTATGCAAAGCCTGACATAATGGGGAGATAAAGCCCCCAAAATAGGGACACATTTTAAATATTGCTCTTATAAACTTAAAAAGTAGTTACAATAACAGGATTTGTGTTAGCATGCATTTTTTAGGATATGAAGTCTAAAACTCAAATGCATCTCATTATTTAGTGAGTTTAATCCTTAGATCATTTCAGTGATTTGTCAAAAAACCCACAATTTTTTTGAGGAACGGACCAAAAATAGGCAAAAATCTGGACATTCTGTGAGAATCTGTACAGCTGAGAGGTGTGTAATGTACCAAGAATGTAGAAAAACAAAGAAAAAAGTGTCAACACTGCATACCACGTATGTGTTTTATTGGTAACCATGTGAAGTGTTGGGACACCCCTACAGAGACTCGTATAATGCTGAGACTGAATGGCTGAATATGCAGACTCACCTATGCTAAGTCTGAGATTGCCACTACTTGGGCTATTCCTTTATTTCTTAAAATCTAATGATTAAATTGATAACAATCTCACAGTTAGTTTTTCTAATTTTTTCTCCATGACTGTTGGCTGTGTAGTTAATATATTTAAGTATGGGTTTGGGTGGTTTGTCCCCTGAAAAAATGCCTTTCTTTGTTTTATTTTGTTTTGTTTTTTTTTTTTTAGTCAAAGCTTTAATTGCTTTGTTTCATCTTTTGACCAGTTTACTTGACAAGATTTTGATTTGGGGTGTGCAGTTCATAAAGCAGCATTTGTTTCACTGGTAGCAAATAGAGTATGGAGGGGCTTATTTTAAGTTGTTCTTTACTCTGTTGTCTCAAGTTCATCATTATTCTAAGAATTAATTTAATTTAAGCAGAGATGATTCACCGGAGTGCATTATTGTTTGGGGTCAGTGTGTGGGAAGTTTGTAGGTGCAGTGTATAAAGTAACTTTTGTTAAATTGTAGCAAATGGGAAAAGGTACCATCTGCCTGTTTTCTTTTATTTTAATTTTTTGATAAATTAAAAATGGACAAGTTTTGAATGTTGTTTTATGTAGGCTAGTGTATTTTGGTGTTCTGCCATTGGCTCTTTTTGTGTGTGCAGTGTAAACATTTTTACCTAGTAGTCAATGTATAGCAGACTGTGGTGGTGGTGCTGCGGTAGCGTTGTCACCTCACAGTTAGACGTTGCCTGTTCGATTCACAGTTAGAGCGTCTTCTGTGTAGTGACATGCATGAATGGGCTTTCCTTCATTGAAAGTTGTGCGTTAGGCCCGGCAAGCCAGTACGTAAAAATCTACTGCCAATCATTAGCGGACCGAAGTTCCACTGTGGCGACCCCTAACCGGGAAAAGCCAAAAGACACAAACAAACAAACAGTCAATGTATAGCAGGAGGGAGACTTTTACTACTTTTGATGATGTGCTAAGAGTATAGATACACTGTTGAGGGCATAACAGAGGTGCATATATTATGTATTTTTGACAATTTAACAAGAATGTAGAAAAACAAAACAAAACAAAAAATGCCAGCACAGCATACCATGCATGCATTTTATTAATAACCATTTGAAATGCTGGAATCCCTCTATAGAGAGTCTTGTAATGCTGTGACTGAATGGCCGAAATCTGGATTTATATATATTAAGTCCAAGATTGCCATTCCTTGGAATATTCCATGTTCTTTTTGGCTTACCTCCCCTGCTAAAAATACATTTTTAGGTAAAGAGAGATATTTGATATTCACTTTTTTTCCTGAAAATTTTTTTTATGTTTGTTGGCGCTAGGCATTTTAAATGCCAGTGTTTCATTACGGAGCCATTTTATTACAATGTACCATGTAAGTGTTGTTATCATGGCTTCCTTAATCTTCGTGAAGTGTAAAGTGGAAAAGGTTGTACCTTATCGAGTACACTTCCATGAACTGTAACTTTCTGATTGCTGAGTACTATTAAAAACCATGGCTGGTATGATTTGTATTTGTGTACCAGCAACTATTTTGGGCACTTTCAAATTTTCTTGGAAATTAATCAACCTTGGACTTAGAATATATAAGTAATGAGATATAAAACACCCTTTGGGGTGCAGATAGACTTGGTTCTTGCAAAAATGCATTATTTATTTATTTATATATTTATTTTCAAAAAAAAAATTTAGCACTATAATCCTACAACAGCAGTAGTTCCTTCTTTAGTCTCCGCAGCACTTCCAATAAAAACATTTAAGATGATGGGAGCAAAGACTGACCATGATTCACACATACTCCAGTGAACAAAAGCCAGGTAATTCAACTTTGGTGCTGTGAAGTCAGTTTATCTGACTTTTGTCTACTATGGAGCTTAACTTGCTTTTTTTTTAAATTTTTACATGTTTTGTGCATACAGACCTTGGCTGGTTTGCTGATTTCTCTTTTTTTTTTCTTTTACACAATTGGTTGAAACTTCTATTTAGTTTGTTTGTTTCTATTACTACTAATGTTAATATTAAGTCATTTGCATTCCTAGTCTTGGACAAAAAGCACACAAAATACAAAAATGTGTAATAATATATATAAAACTAAATAGTGCCTGTATCAACAAATTCAACACCTCTGTTGTTCCCCTAACACAGTGTGGAGAAATATATCCAAACCATGTCTGAGCCTTTCAAGATCCCAGTCCCATCCCCTTACTTCAACCAAGGAAGACTAAACAGTGTCCACTAATTATCTTCCAAGCCTTAAACGTGTTAATCTAAATATTTCCATCCCCTCTAAAATAATACCAGAGCATCATGTCTGAGTCTCCTCCAATAAACCAGATATTCTGTGCCTCACAGAAACACACACACACACACACACACACACACACACACACACATATATATATATATATATATATATATATATATATATATATATATATATACGTGGGTCTACTTTATTTCATTGAAAGCTCATTTTACTGAATTTGAATTCACCCTGACCAAATTGCTGAAAGTTCAAATTACTGAAAACTCATTTCACTGAATCTCATTTCACTGAAGTACTGGCACTGTGTAGAGCACTGTAAGGCTAGTAAAATTTTCCTGAAACTTCAAAACAATACATTTTAAACCATAGACATGCATACTTACAGCACTAATTACTAACTCTCTCCAGAAGATAATATATACCCAAACTAAGTGGGGGGCTACACCCCCGTCATCCACCCTAACTATATATGCAAACTCTAGGATCGCACTACAGTGGGGAAAAGGGCATATACATTTTACTTCCTTTAAAGTACTCTACACAATGTCAGTACTTCACTTCAGTGAAATAAGATTCAGTGACAAGAGGTTTCAGTAATTTGAGTTTTCAACGATTTGGTCAGGGTGAATTGAAATTCAGTGAAATGAGCTTTCAGTGAAACAAAGTAGATCCATATATCTATCTATATACATACATATAGATAGATAGACAGATATATATATATATATATATATATATATATATATATATATATATATATATATATAGATATATAGATAGATAGATAGATGGAATGTACTCTGTACATTGAATGCTTCAAATAATGCCTCTGTAGTCTTCTTAGTAGATATGGGCATCATGAGACAATGTAGTAATTGTCTTGTGTCCTCAGACCACTTTTTAATCCTTAAAGAAGCTATCAAAGTATGTGAGATGTGCATACATAGCTTACTTGGAGGCAAACATGCTACTTACAAGCAAGGTTAAGAACAAACACACTACATCCCTTACACGTACCGCTCATCATCACACATAGAACTTCATATGCTGAGGCACTTCAAATAAACCTCTTCAAACCTCCTAAGTTTTCAAATTGCAACCCCTACCATCAGCAATCACTAAAGCACACACCAAAAGCAACAGCAAACACCACACATACACCTACACTCAATGATCCCCCAAAAGCAAATGCCATAAGGCTAGAAACACTTTACCCAGTACTCTTGACATAGGGGATTCTCATTGTACGACACACAGATGCTTCTCTCACCAGGTCGGGCAAGGAGAAAATAATGGTTAGTTGTCTATCTGGAACTAGGATCTGCAATATCATGCACAGACGCACACACTCAAATCTCTGATTTAAAACTGTCTTGGTTTCTGGTAACACTCCAGGAGCGTCCCGTATCTATCAGCATAGGAGGACATGGTTAATGGATCACTTTTCTGCACCTGCACCCCTTTGGTTTTTGGATATTCTCTAAAACTTTACCCATCCCCTTAAATCCTATTTTAGGAATGTAAAAATGACAAAACTACCAACATAGCAAAAAAAAAAAAAACAACAAAAACTCAAAGCAACCTTAAAGTCTTACTGATCAATGCTAGGAGTCTAAACAAGAAACTACACATCCTACAAGCTCTTATCACAATAGACAGTACAGACATCTATACTGTTAGTGAGACTTGGTTTAAACCCACAGAAAGTACTCAAGCAGTGGAAGGCTGCAGAGTCTTTCAAACATTTAGAACCACAGAAGCACTAATGGCACTCACATTCCATCCAAATACCCCATTCATGGGAGACTTTAACTACCCATCAATAGACTGGAAATGTACACTGCCTCTAACTCACAGGCACAACATTTCCTGGACTTTATCAATGCAAGTACCCTGGACCAGATAGTGTACTCTCTAACCAAAGAATCAAACATGCTGGACCTAGTACTCACCAACATGGGAAAGTGTTGCACATCCCCTCGTTTCATGTCCTCATTTGTAAAGTTGGACCATAAAACTGTGTCACTCAAAATAAAAATCATTTCAACACAGGAAACCCAACTAAACCTGTAACAATTACTAACTATTCTAAAGAAAGCTATAGCCTACTAAGTGACAGTTTGTCAAACTTCACGGCTACCCCAAACCCTGAGAACATAGCTACTATGCAGAATTATTTACAGAAATCCTATACAGACATGTAAATGGCTGCATCAAGACTTCCGTACTTACCAGAAGTAAGCCCAGGTCTAAGACCCAAAAATAAACCGCACTGGTGGTATCCTTAGTCTGTATTACAAAAGAGAAAAAGTCATGACCAAAAGCAGAAAAAGTAACTCCCATAGAGACAACAGCTCTCTGATTCAATAAACAAGAAACTAAGACATCTAATAAAGTCTCCAACAAGGCCAATTATGTGGTCAGGATAGCCTCTCAGGCTAATGACAGTCACAAGGCCTTCTTCAGCTTTATCTGAAACCTTAACGATAACATGCCAGGAACCTTAAAGGTAATACTCAGCCATGTGCAGAACTGGTGGTAAATGGACCATCCTTCACTGACCAGGGCAATACAACAAATCTAATAGCTGATAAATTTGTCTCTAACTTCACTTCCACTCCCCTCCACTACCCCCTGTGAAATCCTTCTAGCATATCCACCCCACCTATCAACAAGGAGCAGGTTGCTGAGGCACTCGCTAAGGCCAAAAACACTGCTTCAGTGGGCCCTAACAATATCCCCAGTTGCCTCCTAAGTAGCCTAAAACATGAGTTAGCAGAACTGCTTGAGGCATTTTTCAACTACAGCCTCAAAACAGGTTATGTGCCAGGTGAAAGTAGGGGTGCAATGCATACCTCTCAACTGTCCAGATTTTTGCCTCATATTTTTGGCCTATTCCTCATAAAATCTGTGGTTTTCTGGCCAATCAAGGAGGATTGAAATAACTAAAAAATGCCATACATTTGAGTTTCAGGCTTTATTTCCTTCAGAAAATGCATGCTAAGACAATTGCTGTTATTCTAGCAACTTTCTAAGTCTATAAAAGCAATATTTAAAATGTGTCCCTATTTTTGGGCCTTTGTCCCACCATTACTTTAGGCTTTGTACAGATTTCCTATACTAAGAGGTTGAGAGGTATGGTGCAATGGACATCAGTCTTCATAAGGGTGGACCATCAACTGACCCTGGGAACTACAGACCCATCAGTCTGACAAATCTAATATGTAAAGCCATGGAATTAATTAACATGGAAATGATCAACAAGGACACTGGCAACTTACACACACTGGACCCATTCCAGTTTAGCTTTCTTAAGGGAAGGTGTTGCCTATTTAACCTGGTAGACTTCTTTCAGAAGGTCACCATGGCTATAGGTTAGGGGAAAACAGTACATTTCACCTACCTTGACCTGGCCAAGGAGATTGATACAATACTGTCCTTAGATATTTATTGACAAACTCTCACAACTAGGCACAAATCTCTACATAACTCACTGGATTGCCAGCTGGCTAACGGATAAGACCCAAGAAGTTAGGATTGGTAAGACCACCTCCTCCAAAACACTGGTCACCAGCAGAGTACCTCAATGCTCCATGATGAGTCCACTCCTCTTTGGTATTTCCTTCATAGAAGTCAAGGCTAATGTCAAAGGCCTCTGTTTCTCTAAGTTCACAGATAATTATAAATTGGCAGCTATCATAGATTCCCCCCATGTCAACATCATCCTATAAGAGGAGCTAACAAAAATAAGTGACTGGTTCAAAAGCCACAGATGAAAACCCAATGCAAACAAATGCATTATAATGCCCTTTGGGAAATCATCCACCTAGGCTAATTACTTCATTAATAAAACTCCCCTAAGAGTTCACCCAATAGTTTGAGATATGGAAACATTTGTAGACAGTAATCTGGCATTTGCACAGCACATCTCTATGATAGTAAGAAAATCATTCGCTGTTGCCCAACTCATAAGCAATGGTATGGCAACCAGGTCTAAGGAAGTAATAGTACCCCTGTACTCAACCCTTATTAGATCCATCATTGAGTACAATGCACCCTTTGGCATGTATGTAACCTGGCACTGGCACTTACAACAGTTGGAATGCCCTCAAAGGTTCCTCACCAGTAGAATCCAAGTTATGAATGCCATCTCCTACACAGATCTCCTTATGGTCCTATCTATGTATCCAGTCTCCAAAAGTTACTGACAGGCAATCTATCCCTAGCGTATAAGGCATCCTCAGAACCTACTCTGATGGATCTGTTGCACAACCACAAGACATGCAGCATCAGAAAAGCTAGAAGGAAGGACCTGAAATTTGTTTGCAACATAAATAAACCCAGGTTTAGGGACTGAAATACATGCATCTCAAAGGATCCCAGTGCTATGGAATAAGCTCCCCATCCACATGAAGCAGAGTTCATCCTTAACTCTATTAAAAAGAAACCTTGATCATTGGTTGGAAAATTACAGATACACTCCGGTCTGGCCACCATATCTGTGATGGACAGATGTTGACAGTAAGTAAATTAATCTGCAATTCACGTACCCCCCCCCATAACCCTTAGCAACCTCTTTACTAGCACACCCAACCAGGTGTCCAAGGAACTCTGGGACAAAACTGGATTGTGTTGCTCAGCTAAACGTGTAAAGACTCTGCTGATATACCTCTCAACTGTCCAGATTTTTTCAGAATGTCCAGATTTTTGCCTCATATTTTTGGTTTGTTTTTCATAAAATTGCAGTTTTCTGGCAGATTTTTGGCAAGCCATGAAAACTAAAGTCAGAAAATAATGACAGCCATTTGAGTTTTAGACTTCATGCCCTTCAAAAAAGTCATGCTAATGCAAAACCTGTTATTCTATCATCTTTCTAAGTTTCTAAAACAATATTTGAAAACTGTCCTTATTTTTCATCCTTTGCCCACCCCTCACCCCATTATTTATGGCTTTGTCCAGATTTGTTGCTCTAAAGGGTTGAAAGATATGCCTGGTAGTCATTAGTCAAGTATAAACCTATGAACCAATGAAAAATGCTTGTGTTCTAGAATGAGGAAACATGTCACATGATAACAGTTTTACTGGATTTGCAAATGTAAGTAATTTCATATTTCATTAGATCAGCAGAATTTATAACTATTTTCTTTTTAAGTGTGTGAAATTGTTTACTGGCTTATTTCCTTGTCAAGCTTTATTACTTAATTACTTTCCATTGGTATCATAGGCCTGGAATATCCTCTCCCCCAGTACATGACTGTAGCATACCTAGAGGTATCACAGGCTTCTAGTGTCAGAACTGCTGTCATATGCTTTCAGTACCAGTATGACTGTAATATACCAGAACTACCACTACTGTTATTATACGCCTTCAGTGACAATACTCTAGCATGCCTGATGTGCCACTACCATTATCACATGCTTGCTTGCAATGCATCTACAATGTCACTGTTGCAGTCACATGCATGTAACGCCATTACTGTAGTCATATGCTTTCTGTGACTCTGCTGCTATAACATATACCTGGACTGCCATTACTTTTACAGCATGTCTGCAGTAGCAGTGCTGCTGTTACATCCCTATGATCCCAATGATCCTGCCACTAGACTCGTGCCACCTTTGATCTCATACATGTGTAGTGATTTCCTGTTATCACAGGCCAGCTGCATCACTCCTACAGCATCAGCTGCTGTACCACAGTTATTTACTCATGTCCATTATGCACCCTGATGTGCCCCTTTTGTAATATCTCCCTCATTTTGTTCTTTTGCAGCACCTATCCAGCTGGCATTCATCTGCATTGTTAGCACTGCTATCCAACTCTATACATGCAGCAACCATCCAGCTGGCATTCATCTGCAGTGTTAGCACTGTTATCCAACTCTCTACATGCAGCAACCATCCAGCTGGCATTCATCTGCAGTGCTAGCACTGCTATCCACCTGTATATGTCCAACCCCTATCCAGCTGGCATTCAGCTGCAGTGCTAGCACTGCTATCCCACTGTATATGTGCAACACCTATCCAGCTGGCATTCATCTGCAGTGTTCACTTTTATCCAACTCTATACATGCAGCAACCATCCAGCTGGCATTCAGCTACAGTGTTAGAACTGCTACCCACCTCTGTATATGCAATACATATCCAGCTGGCATTCAGCTGCAGTGCTAGCACTGCTATTCCACTGCATATGTGCAACACCTATCCAGCTGGCTTTCAGCTGCAGTGCTAGCACTGCTATCCCACTGTATATGTGCAACACCTGTCCAGCTGGCATTCAGTTGCAGTGTCAGCACTGCTATCCCACTGTATATATGCAACACCTATCCAGCTGGCATTCATCTGCAATGTTCACTCTTATCCAACTCTATACATGCAACACATATCCATGGCATTCAGCTGGATATGTATTGCATGTATAGAGTACATATCAGCTGGCATTCAGCTGCAGTGCTTGCACTGCTATCCCACTGTATATGTGCAACACCTATCCAGCTGGCATTCAGTTGCAGTTTTAGCATTGCTATCCTACTGCCAGCTTATTACCATTATTGTCTCTTATATACTTGTAGTGTTGGCATTACTACAATTTGCTGCTTGACTGCTAATTGTATGTGCAATGTATCCTTAGCAACAGAACATTTTTCTTCAGGAATAATATAATGTGTTTTCACTAGTTATGGACAGTGAATCTGAAACATTTGCTTCATTTTCCCTACAGTTATGCATGAGATAGAAACAATTTTGGTAACCAAAATTCTACTTAACTGGTTCTTACACTGGTTCAGTGCAACACCTTTTTGACAAACATAAAAATGTATTTAGCACTTTTTGCAAAATGTAATATTTTAAATGGAACAGTATAGAAAGCTTTACAATGTAATCAGATGTTTTCCTACCAGCATCTTGCGTAAAACAAGATATCTAGAACGCATGAATTGCTGTTTTTTTTCTAATGATTTCATTTTTCATGCAGCCGTATAATTTACTAACCTTCATTTGTAACTTTTGCCACAAACAAACATAAATACTTTTTTAAAGTAAAAGTAACATAAATATAAAGATTGTCACATTACCTTCATAGCACAAAAAGTACTGGAGAGTCATACAAGGGCAATCATTCCATAGTCCAAATGGAAGATCATAATACTTCACAACAATGTGAATGCAAAACTCAAATCCACTATAAAAGTCTGGCTGATAATTCTCCCAATTCTGATAGGATGTAAATGATCCATCTGCCCATTGCCACTGGCCAGTGGAAGAATTCCAGTACAGACCTATCCAGACAGTATAACCTCCAATGATAGTTTTCACCATCTGGAATTCTGTTTCATTCCTGATACTGACAAGGTCTGCCTGTTGTGCTCTGCAGTGGTCCCGAGCTGCTGTCCAGGTCTTAAGTGTCATCACTAGGAAGTAGGAGTTGTTGTTCTCTGTGAACAAAATAAACAGCTTGGTTTTGTAGTGCATTCATGTATTTGTCCAGTTGTAGTTGTACAAAGGCAATGCTACCTAAAATGGGGAGTTGGGAGTTTGTATACCATACAAATCATAAAGTGGATTGTTACGGTAGCCCTAACTCAGTTTGTGACAGTCAGTTTATTTTTCAGTTATATTCCTGAGTTTATATTGCAAGTTATTTTGACAATAAATGAAGAATATAAGATGCTTTTGATGTTTTACTTTTACTGCCTATTTTTATCTTTATGATCATACTTGTAATGTGATGTCATGGGAATTACTGTGCAATTATTTACATATATTAGCAAGGTATTGTAGGCATTATGAATAAGCAACACAACATACTTCTTTAGATGAGCAAGCTTTTACCTACATTGTAGTTTCATTACTCCATCACCATGTATGTTAATGTCCAATATAAGATATTATATTAGCAACACCCAGATAACAACTTGCCTTTATAAGAAGCAAAACTTTCCTATTGCTATACTTACCATAAACATTATAACCTATATGCTAATTTAAATAGTAAGGTATTGTTGGTACAGCCATTCATGATGACATCTGGGAATATTAACTCTCTAGAATCTATATCTATTTTTGAATTACTGCTCTGTCCACAACTTTAATATAGAAACATTTATTCAGCTCAGGAGATGTTCCATAAAATGAGCCCAGCACGACTGTTTTGGAACTGGCATGCATATAGTGGCATATACATCCCACCCGAATTCTTTGAGGTTGCGCACATACTATTACAGTGGCTAGAGAGTGCTAAGTGGTTCCTTAATACTGTCCATCTTCAGTAAATTCACTGAGACATGAAAGTGGTTGAAGGAACAGAACGACATCAAGCTGAGATTACACAAAAAAGTGAAAACATGCAGAATCTAAATAACCTCTTAAAACATGGCAGACAAGTACATGAAACAAGACGCATACTAGTATCACGTGACATCTTCTTGAAAATTCTTTCCAAACATAATGTATATCCTTAATTAACAACAGGCTGATACAATCATCATTTAGTACCTGCTAGATACTTACGCTTAGGTATGGTCTCCCCTGGCATCCATTAACAGTAGGGGAGTCTGCAGGTGAAGCCTACATGATTTAAGAGTGTGAGCTTGTTGAGTAGCAGCTCTCACTGAATATGCATTCTTCTCATCTCACTTACATGTTTATTAGTACCTTTTCATGGACAGCAGAAGTGTTGAAGTCCATGAATAGGTGCAGTGAAGCAAAAGCACACAACATAGGCAAAATGTCATGCAAGTTTGCACAGGCAGCTTATATAAAGTAAGGGCAGATTGAAAGAACGATTTACGATGCAGGAGAAGTTAAATGGGGAGAATGCACACAGACTATAATGGGAATATTCCAGAAACATGTAAGGGGGAGGGTAAACAGAGAAAATGTACTCAGATAATGCAGTCAAATGTGCTTATGTCAGAAATAAGCATTTTTAACATAAATACTTATGTGGTAATAACTAATTCTGTTCAAAATTGTTGACCCATGAATATAAATAAATATGAACATGCTAGCAAGGGATGTGAGCTAGACACAAAGCAATAATTTAACCAAGGGAAGTAAACATGATATAAATGTTAATAACATGCCGAGTTAAGTTAACAGTTGCCAAGGACAGTAGGAACATTTGGAGCTATTTACACAGACTGCAGTTACTGAATATTTTATTTTATTTATTTTACATTTGTTAACCGGGGGTGTCTGACTGAGGCAAAAAGGCCCTTTTTCAGCAGAGGCCCGTGGAGAAAAGCACCACATAGGAAAATTACAGATACATTTAGTTATTTAGACATGATCAGTATACACACAAATTACAAAAGACATGTTTTTACAGTGGTATGCAGCACATTAACAGTTACAGTGGAGAGAACAAACTAAAAAATATTAATTTAAAAATAAAGGTAATTAATAGATTTGTGGTGTGCAGCTGAAATTTGGAACATAGGTAGAATATATACATAGTGCACAGGTACAGTACAAACATTGTAGATTAGCTAGTGTTTGTAAGACTGAAAACTATTATCAAGTACTCTAGGTTTAGTATGTGTACCTTATCTGCTTTCACTAGCCTGAGGAGCAATCATGGCACTGCCAACTTTGCTTGAGATGTTGCCTGATGAGGTTTTTGAAAGGAGGTTTTGGATGATGTGTTTTGAATGCTAGTGGAGACAGAGTTCCATTTTTTAGCCACTGAACTACTATATAGTACATCTCCAAAGCTATTGTAGCTGTTGGTGACTTCTAGTAGCAGTTTACTTGATGATCTAAGAGGCCTTTTGGCTGAGTGATGTTGTACTAGGTTTTCGAGGGCAGGACACTTATTGGGGAGGTAATAGATCGAATGACAGAGGCAGAGTTATTTGTAGGTTAGGAGGTTGGGCATTTCAAGCCACTGGAACTGTCTCAAAGCAGTACAATGATGAGTTCTATATGAGCAATTTGCAGCAAAGCGGGCAATTCTGTTATAGCAGGCTTCCATTTTGCTTAGTTCAGTTTTGTTGAGATTAATCAGAATGGGAGATGCATAGAGTAGGATGGATAAAAGTTGGGAGTGAGCAATGGCTGATCTTGTGTTGTTGGTAAGAAATGGTTTGATACGGTAGAGTGATTCCAGTTTGGAATGTACTTTTTTAATAGTTAAGTTGAGATGACTATCACATTTTAGGTGGGAGTCTATGGTTATTCCCAAAAGCTTAGCCTGTGCCACTGGAGCGAATGGAGTAGCATTTGTAGAGTAGATAGTGAATTGACTGTTATCAGTGTTTTTGTTAGAACTGGTTATAATCATAAGCTGAGTTTTCATTGGATTGAGGATAAGTTGGGCTTTGGTAAGGTAGTTTTCAACATCAAAGAATGATAATTGAGTTGTTTGCTTGAGGGTGGGAATGTTTTGTGCAGCACAGATTAAGGTAGTTTCATGTGCATACTGAATGATAGATGCATACTGTGTGGAGGTATGGAGGTCATTTGTGAAGATTATGAATAGTAGTCATCCTAAGATAGAACCCTGTGGGACTCCTATGGTTATGGGCAACTGAGGAGAGAGAATTTTCCCATTTCACATCTTGGTGCCTGTCAGTTAAGTAGCTTTGCAACCAGGTAAGAGTGGAATTTGATAGGTGATGTTGTTTTAGTTTGTTTAGCAGGATTTGGTGCGAGACTATGTGAAATGCTTTGGACATATCCAAAAAAGAGTTGACACCTGCAGGCCTTCACTTTTGAGATGGTTTACTGTGTCTGTGAAGTAGAGGAGGGCTGTAGTGATACTATGGGCAGGTCTGAAACCATGCTGAGTAGGTGACAGGATGTTGCTGTCTAGGAGATATTGCAGCACCTGGGTATGGATGCATTTGTCTAGGATTTTGGCCAGGGGGTAGAGTAAAGCAATGGGTCTGTAGTTATTAAGTTCAGTGGAGGTCCCACCTTTATGTATGGGTGTAACATAGGATATTTTCCAAAGTTTGGGCACATAGTTTTCAACAATTGATCTGTTTAATAGAGTGGAGATTGGGATAGCAATAACATCTGCTACGAGTTTCAAGAAATAGCTGGGGAGTAGGTCAGCTGTTGTTGAGGTTTTTAGTTTGGAGAGCATGCTTTTGATTGAAGTGGTGGAAACTGTTTTGAGGGTAAAGCTTGTATTAGTGTTATTTGTGTTGGGGGGGATAGTGAGGAAGGAACTGTCCTGTGATACTAAGGATAGAATTGAGTTCACAAAGTGGGAGTTGAATTGTGTTTCGATGGGAACTTTAGTGTCAGGGGTGATTGGTTTGGGGGTAGCCTTTTGGGTGGGTTTTAGTAGCTGGTTTACATTTTTCCAAAATTTTTGAGGGTTGTGTTGGTATTTAGTTTGTAATGTCATGTAGTAGGATTTTTTGTCCAAGCTAATGCATTTTTTGCATGGTTGCCCATTTCTTGGTACTTAGTTAGGCTTTGTGTTTCTTTGTTTTTTTGATAGTAAAGCCAAGCAGTGTCTCTGGACCTAAGGATTTGTTTGGTTTCTTTACTGATCCAGGGGTCTGTAGAGGTTCTAACCTTGATTTTGTGCAATGGAGCGACAGTATCTAGGTGTTGTAGAAATGTTTTGTTGAAATATGCTATAGCCTGGTCAAGTGGGAGGGTTTTTAGGGGGGGTCCAGTCACAGTTACACAGTAAAGTATTGAAGACCTCAGGAGAGAATTTTTTGTGTTTCTAGTGGATATATAGTTAGTGGTTTTGCATATGATTGTTCTGCTACATATAATGTATATTATGTTGTGGTCACTTAAGGTGTCTGGGAGACTGCCTGTGTGGGGGTACAATGTGGGGTCATTAGTTAGGACTCAGTCAAGGATGGATTCCCTTTTAGATTTTTTTATCACATCTAGTTGGAATTTGGACTAGCTGCTGGTAGCCATGGAGATTAATTAGATTACTTGGTGGTTCTGATATGCAGGTGAACCAATCTAGGTTGAAATTCCCCAGAATAAGGGTTTCTTGTGAGTATGTGGAAGAACACCAGGATAAGAAGTCTTCAAGGCTAGCAGGTGTATTACCAGGTGGAATATAGATCACAATTGTCGTGATGACCTTTTTAGGGTGAAGTTGAAGTTGTAAGATAAGTATGTCCCAATTATTGGGGGAGGGATAGGAGTTTGGTAATTGACGTACAGTTAAGTTGGACTTATACAGTAAGGCAGTTCCACCCCTTTGCAAAGTAGTCTGTCTTGTCTAATGATATTGTAGCCGGTAGGGAGAACTTCTGAGTTAGCTATGTTTTTATTTAGCCAGGTTTCTGTTAAAGCAACTATGTCTGGGGAGTATTATGCTATTGTGGCCTGGAGTTCAGGTATTTTGTTTTTGATACTTCTAATATTAATATTTAGCATTAAAATATGGTTGGTTTTGCTGCTGTTGTTGATTTGCCCAGGGATGAAGATAGTGGGAGTGTTATGTTCTGACATTTGTGTTTGAGCAGTTTGTGTTGGACAGGATAGATTTGGGCCTGGGTTGTGTTGGATATCCGCACTTATGGTCAGTCTGGTGTTAAAATGATACAGATGCTGGAGTTTGGTGATGAGTGTGAGAAAGTATTGTGTTTTTTTGGAGTAGGAATGAGAGCATATGTGTTTAGTTCTCAATTGGTCCGTTATGTAGTTCTTGAACAATTGTGGGCAGATATTATTATAATGTGTGGTGTCTGTATATGAGAGTGCATAATGTACTTTTGTGCTACTAAGTTTAGGGATATTGCTAGAGTGATAACTTGTGGTGTTATATAGAATTATGAGAAGACAGACTAGACTTAGTTGTGTGATAGTCATGGTTATAAAGTTTGAGTTGGTTCTAGGTGGGGGGATTTGGATAGGAATTATAGGGTTGCACTATATGTGGATGGGTAAGTAGTGTGGGTGATGTAAATAATGCCTAGTGGGAATGAGAGTGGTTGGGAGTATTTTGTGGTGGAGCAAGTTGGTGTGGTATAATGTGATCTGACTTGAGGAGTTGTGATTGGTGGAGGTGATGTGAGGGTGAGCTGTGGGTGTGGCTGTGGTTACTATAAATGTAAAGGTAGTGGGGGCAGATGGGAATAGGGGGTAGGGCAGGGAGCAGAGAGAGCCCAAGCGAACAGAGCGGGGCAGAGCCAACCAAGACAAGAGTAAAAAGTAAGTATTACTTTACAAATTTGAACACTTTAAACACATTCCTGAGGTCTAATGGCTTACCAGCAAGCAGAATGCAATTGCTGAAGAGCGCTTGTGTCCTGGTAGGAGACTAGAAATTTAAAGATAACTCCATGCTCAGCAGGGTTCTAATATAGACTTAGTATTGGGGGAGGGAGATAGCACAAGGAGTGTAAACCGGGTGGAATGCAGAAACCAGCAAAACCAGAGAGGCAATCAGTGGCAATCTATCAGTGAAGGCCACAGGGGATAAGTAATAATTCAAACTACCTGTAAAGTGAAGGAGAGAGAGACAGCAAAGTTTATTAAGGTTGGGAGGGTGTCTTCACATTGACTTGCTTATTAGTAGCCAGTTTGTGCACAGATTAGAGTAGGGAGATACATTAGCAATAAAGGGGAATGTATAGAGAAGCAAATAAACAGGTGGGCCTCCAAGTGTTACAAACTAAGGCAGAAAGCACTGAGAGGGCTGCTTGATGGTTAATTTAGTCACAGGGATTTGAATTAAATGTATAATGTCTATTGGACAGTTAGGATTACTGCACTAGCTGGTGGGGGCACAAGGCTACAGCAGTCAGTTTTATTAGCACGCTGAGAACTACTAAGAAATGCTGCTAATGTTATAGCTTCACTCTCATAAAACATACAAGTAGAATGCCTGGGTAGACTGACCCTGCTCTTGAGGCTCAAAATGTATATCCTTGTTTAGTTTTGCAGTACTGATTCCTTCTTATACTGTATGGGTGGCATGGTAGCTGCAGACTGCAGGTTTGCTTGAGTGTGCTATGAAGAGAGAGAGAGAGAGAAAGAAGAGAGGATGTAGCTAGTAGAATGAAACAAAGATAGGTTAAAGGAAGTAATGAGATAGGAGGGTGCAAAAGTTATACGTCTGAGGATAGTGTGGATAAAGCAGGAGAATAGATGCTACTGCTACAGTTTGAGAGTGCTTCAACAGTTACCACATCACAGTGCCATAACTTAGTTTGGAAACAGGTTTATAAATCATGCACAATACATTTATCAGCCAATTGTCCTGTGCATACAAGAAAAAGGAAAATGAACACTTAACAGCACAAGTGAATCAGTAGCAGAAACAACTGTAGAGCTAAATCAGTAAATACTGTTTCTAACTCCAACACTAAGTCAATTAAATTTACATTACAGTTATAACAGCAGTTTTAGTACATCATAGTTGCATAGAGACAACATAGCTGCATTGGCAGTGTCAGTAAGACACAATTGCTGAATGACAGAATCAACCAGTTAAATAAACAAATAAGCAGATCAATAGTCAGGAATCAGAAAAATAAATACAGCAAAAAGTAAGTATTACTTTACAAATTTGAACACTTTAAACAAATTCCTGAGGTCTAATGGCTTACCAGCAAGCAGAATGCAATTGCTGAAGAGCACTTCTGTGACATGTATAGACATGGAATGTATGTATGCTGTACCAGTACTGATGGATTCTGCATGTCACGTGTAAACAAGAAGAAATGAACTCTACAGCTTTTGTGTCATACAAATCAGAAAGGGACATGTGTTTTGTCATTTGCTGTCATTTGCAACCATAACAAAGGGGTGTATTATCTTTAAACATGTATTAGGCAGGCACAAGTTGTATATTCATGTAAATGCTAAACAGTAATATAATAATACTCACAATCTGTAAGTGACAAATGACAACACAAGTCTGATGGCATTTCTTTAGTTTAAGGTCTCAGTCCATAAAGGAACACATCTACTATATCATTTTACTAGACATGCCCACAGGGAATAATATAAAATAAAACCATAACAGCAAGTGAACAACATAAACACATAAGAAAGTTTCATAACAGGCTCAGTCGCACTTTCTGATGATCTTGCAGCATGCAATACAGTAAGAAATGTTATGTAAGCCCTCATGTCCTATAAAGCACTACAGTCTGAAGATATGAATTACAGTAATATGCAAATGTTTGAATGAAGACATGCAATACAAAACATTATTATTTGAAAAATAAGTAATGCCTGTGAGCAATTAATGATGCAATCAATGTTTGCATCTTGCCAGACTCAAACAAATGCCAGGACAGATATCAGTAAGCTATGTCTCAGCTACTGATGCCACAGAAATAGGTATACTGTTTGTGTCATGAAAAACATCCTTAAAGGACTTACAGAACTTTCCTGTTTAAATGGCTACAGATCTCCCACCTTGGAGTATGAGGCCTTAAAATGTTATCAGACAAACAGGCATTACTAGATTCAAACCACTGCCTATCATAGTACCTATTCTTCAGAACTGAGTATTAACTGAATGAGCTACAGGAAACAGCATTAGAGCTTGTCATAAATAACTTAATCCGTGAAGTAAGAAAGGACTTTTGATGATGCTTTGTACAACATTAATATGTCAGAATGATGAAAAGGAGGTACCTATGTTAATTTTTACACAACTGTTAGCAGCCTAATATCAATGTTTCTTGGCCAATAATGCTTTTTCCTTTGTTTTGTACACACAGAACTGAACCACACACTAGCTGAGTAGACATACTATACAAGTCAGTACTCGATGAATGTGCCACAGGATTCACTCACACTACTATAGTCTGAAACCAACTGTCCCATTGCCATGAAATCACAAAATGTGCTTATATGTGTTTGTCCACCATAAAAATAGATAATATTAACTTGATGCAATGGAATTTGTACAATGTTAGTGCAGTCAGATAATGTTACCCTTTGCTGGAACTGAACAGCAAGCTATGTAAGTTCACTGACTAACAAAAAGTGTGTGAATCACATGCACCGCAGTGGAAGACTTAACACAACTGTGAGACTCCACCTATGTAAAGTCATTACATTGAGACTCCACCTGTGTGAAGTGATTACATTGAGACCCCACCTATGTGAAGTCATTACATTGAGACTCCACCTATGTGAAGTCATTACATCATATGATTGTGATGCAAACAATTTGTATGAGTTAAAATAGATCTGCTACTATAATTGTACACATTATGACTGTTATGAATGTCATTCATGCATAACAGTATAAAGACTCAGAATGTTTACAGTCACTCAGTGTAGGGTTTAAACTCCTGACTATATGATGACAGATGCTACATGGTGTGCACTGGGAAGGCTGTCAGCACAATCACTACACCTCAAACACCACCCACAACTACACAACACACACCCACATATGCAGAAGTTTTCAACAAAAACAAACCCAAACAAAGGAGATCTCAGAGGCAAAAACACATGAGAACTCCACAACCTTCCACACCACATACCATGCATAGTCCAAACAACAGTGTCTTGTAACCACTAAGGTCTAACCATAAACCCAACATATTAGTCATAGGAAACTTCATTGTGAGACACACAGATGTACCTCTCACCAGGCTGGATAAGGAGAAAGTCACAGTTAGTTATTTGTCAGGTGCCAGAATCCACCATACCACACACGGACTCAAGTCTCTGAACAACAGGTACTGTTATGACTCTGTCATAGGTTCATAGGTTCATAGGTTCATACTAGGCTATCTGCCCTGGGGCAATTATAAGCCTAGCCCAATTCTGTATGGCTTACGCCACCCCTTGATGTGAGTATACTGTGCCCTTTTTAAGGTTTACTTTACTGTGCCTCTGTCTAATAGTGACACGGGAGTAATCCCTGGGACAAACCTACCATCCCCCATCCACTTATCGAGATTCTTCTTGAAGAGATTCAGTGAGGTGCCCTGCCTCACATGAACTGGAATTCTATTCCAGAGTGAAGGGAGCCTCTGTGTTATGAACCTGTCCCTCCAGCAAGTTCTATTTATTTCTGTGCTGAGGTTCAAGTCCCTCGAGCGTGTGGCTCTAAGGGATTTAGATTTACTGAGGTGGAGCATGTCCATTAATTCTGGATTTGACATAGCTTCGTATGTCAGGCATAGATCACCTCGAAGTAGGCGGTATACAACTGAGTAGAGCTGGAGTTTTTTTAACCAAGCAGCATATGGCATCTGTTTGAGACCCTTGATCCTCTTGGTGAGATACTTTTGGGGTCTTTCTAATTGCTGCAGGTGTCGGGTAAGGTACATCCCAAAAGGGGCATTGTATTCTATGATGGGCCTGATGAGGGATGAATAAAGGGGCACGATTACCTCTCTTGATCTAGATGTGAAACCCTTCGTGATGAGGTGGGCTATGTAGAAGGTCTTTCTAACCACTTTGGCAATGTGGTTTTCAAAGGAGAGATTGCTATCAACTTGGGTCCCCAGGTCCCTAATAACTTTCTCTGTACTTAATGGGTTTCCGCCTATGTGGTAATTTGTGGGCACATTGTTTTTGCCAAAGGGTATGACTATACATTTTTGGCATTTAGCTTTAAACCATGGCACTGGCACCAGTTATCTGTCTCTGTGAGACCTTTTGAAGGATGTTTGTGTCAGCCGAAGAGTTGATTGTTGCCCAGTTTGCAGTCGTCTGCGAACTTGGTGAGCCATAGTCCTCCCATGTTTGCCTGTACCTCGGAAAAGTATATACCGAACAAGAGTGGTCCCAGGACAGAACCCTGTGGGACGCCACTTGTGACCGGTTTCAGGTCTGACATGGCTCCAGCAACTCTCACTCTGTGGGTTCTGTCTTTGAGCCAGTTTGCGACCCATCTTGTGACATAGGGGTTTATATTTAAGCTGGATAGCTTATCTATGATGCCCAAGTGGGGTATTGTGTCAAATGCCTTTGCAAGGTCCAGATAGGCTGTGTGGACTACCTTCCCTTCATCTATGGCTTTGGTGACTGTTTCAAAGAAGTCAACCAGGTTCAAAAGGCAGGATCTGCCCTTGACAAAGCCGAACTGGGTAGGATCTAGTGTCTGTAGATCCCCAATGTCTTTGTTTATGAGCTCCATGATGATCCTCTCCATAGCCTTGCAGACTAAGCTAGTCAGGCTTATGGGGCGATAGTTTCCAGGGTCTGTAGAGGCTCCACCTTTGTGGAGTGGGACCACTGTTGCTGTACGCCATTCTGTGGACACATATCCTGTAGTGAAGCTGAGATTGTATAGCTGTTTTATTTGAGGGATTAGTTCCTCTTGTAGTTCATGTAGGATGCAACCTGGGATGCCATCTGGTCCCATGGAAGCAGTGTTTTTTGCTTTGGAGAGGGCAGCCTTCACCTGAGCATCTGAGATGTTTGGGAGGCAGCCCTCTGCCGGGATAGATACTTGCTCTTTTGGGGGGGAGGGGGTGGAGAAGTTTGCACTGAACCTGTCTGCCAGGATATTGGCAATGTCTGTGGGTTCAGTGCATTTTTTGTCGTTTAGAATCAATTCAGAACAAGTCTGGGAGTTGCATCCCAGGTTTCTAACATAACTGAAAAAAGCCTTATGATCGTCTTTGGTGTCCTGTGCAATTTTTCTCTCGAAGCTGGAGGATTTTATGAGGGACCGTAATTTTTTGCTAGTACTGATCAGAGATGCCTTCCCTACTAGGGATTTTGCTCTATCATGTAGTAGCTTCCTCCTTCTGTTGTATAGTTTATTTATGGCAGGGGTCCACCAGACTGGACGCCTGCCTTTGGATGATTGGGTCTTGGTTTTGTTTGGGATAGCATGATCCATGCATTCCTGGAGATGTCCGTAGAATGCATTTATATAGGATTCTGCAGTTTGGGCTGTAGTTTCCACTGGCCCTGGGGCCTTGAAGGATTCCACTTTGGTTTTGAGAAGTGAAAAGTTTGCTTTTGAGAAGTTTTGACTGTGGTTTTCTGGGCTGGGGGTGGGGTCGGGATGTGGACATCCAGTGAAATTAATTTATGGTCTGATCTTACCAATGAGGGATATACTTCTGGTGTGGAGCATAGAGTCCCCATGTTGGTAATGATCAGGTCTAGTATGTTGTCCCCTTTTGTGGGAGTGGTGGCTAGTTGTTCCATAGCATTTGAGTTTATAATTTCCAGGAATCTTTGGGCTAAAGTGCTGGGGCTTGAGTAGTGCTCCCAGTCAATGTTTGGGTAGTTGAAGTCGCCCAATATAATGGTGTTCGGAGAGATCTTCATGTTCTCCAATGTTTTCAGGAAAGCCGAATGGGATTCCTGACTTTGAGAGGGTAGTCTGTAGGATGCTATAAACTGAAAAGCAGTCTTGCCCACTGTTAGTTGCATATGGATGGTCTCAGATACTTCGTGCAATGCCACTAACCTGGAGGTGTGGATATCCTTGAAAAATATGGAAACTCCCCCTCCTTTTGTGATTCGGTCCGGGTTTTGGGGCCGAAAAGCATGATATGAGGTATAGCCTGGTAGTGCTGGGGTGCTCTCTGGAGCCTTGAACCAGGTTTCTGTCACTGCACAGATATCGATGTTCTCCATACTGAGGAGAGCTTCGAGTGCGTGCATCTTGAGGTTAAGACTTCTGGCGTTTAGCAGCATTACCCTTAGTTTCTTGTTCCTTGTGCTGTCTATGGGGGTGGGTTTGACTTTTGAGCCTTGCCTAAAAAAGGCACTATGGGGGTGGTAAGAGCCTTTGCCAATATCCGAAAGCCCAGTGGTGACAGGTGCAAGCCGTCCCTAGCGAAGCAACGTAGCTTGTCGAGGATGTCATCCCAGGCTGACAGACACTGGATCCCCTTTGAATGACACCACCATTTTAGCCAATTGTTAAAATCGATCATTTTGTCTTTGTACTGTGGCATCATTCTAGGTGAGGGTAAGATGCTGCTCAAGGTCAGGGTCATACCAGCCTGGGCTACATGATCAGAGAGCTCCTCTATGTCTCTTTTCATGTAGTCCAGGGAGGTACATCTCAGGTCATTCACACCAGCATGTATAATGACTGAGTCATATTTGTATTTGCTTTGGAGTGACCTGAGTGCTTGCGTTATGTGTCGGATCCTAGCACCCGACAGGCAGCTCACCATGACCTTCTCTTTATTCAGCCTGGTGAGCGGGATGTCAGTGTGTCTGACAATAGAGTCACCTATAACAACAGTATCAGGTGTGTTATTCAGCTTTAAGGGCTGTGGCTGCTTGGCACACTGACTTTGTGGGTTATGTGTTGTGTGTGTTTTGTTTTGAGGTAGCGTTTGCTTGGATGTCTGCTTTGGAGGTCTCTGTTGCTTAGGTAGAGTTTTATTTAGAGCCTCCAAGTATGTTTTTGTGTGTTTATGTGATTGGTTCGCTGATGTGGTGGGACTATGTGATACTGGAATTGTGTTGTGTGAGGTTACCTTCTCCTCCTGACTGGTTACACCAGTTTTGAGATGAGAGAGCTCAGCCTCCAGTTTGGCTAAATAGTTGCATCTCTCACATATATTTGAACCTGTTTGGAGGAGGAGATGGTTGTCCGTGTACATGAGAGAGTTGTAACATTGCCTCAAAATTCCCAGATTCACCAGCTGGACTGGAGAGGAAACCATTGACTGACCTTTGGACATGCTAGAGTAATAAGGAAACTGAATTTAAGATGGACCAATAGAGGACAGGGTATAAGAGTAAGTAGTGCTTATGGTTTAATAGTGCTAACTCATAGTCCATGTTGGTGTGAACGACTTGAGACATACCTCCCTGGGCTATATGAAGAGAGACATGATTGAGCTCACTGAATATGCGTCCCAGGCAGGTATGCCCCTAGCCTTAAGTAGCATTCTACCATCAACCAGAATGATGCCTCAATACAAACAGAAAATGATTGACTTTACCAATTGGCTTAGTTTCTTGTGTCATTCCAGGGAGATCCAGTGCCTGACAGCCTGGAAAGATATGACCAACAGACCATGATGCTTTGCTAAAGATGGCCTGCATCTGTCTCACTTGGGCTTCAGGCTTCTGGCAAAGGCCCTTGCTGTCCCCATAGTGCCTTTTTTAAGAAAAGTCATGAGGTCGATACTACCAACATAAAAATCTCAACAAAATGCAAATTAAAGGTCATGCTGCTAAACACTAGGAGTCTAAACATGAAACTGCATTCATTGCAAGCATTTTTAACCCTGGAAGATGCTGACATTTGTGCAGTCACAGTAAGCTGGTACAAAGCTGCAGAGAGCATGCCAGCCTTACCTGGTTACTCATCCTATCATACATTCAAGCCCCAAAATATGTGCAGCATAGCCAAAGGAGGTGGAGTTTCAATATATATTAAAGACACACACACCTCTAGGCTGGTCAAACAGTATAATGCACAGGAGACACTCCAAGTGCAGTTAACCATTGACAAGAACCCTATTAAAATTACAGCTAACTACAGGCCCCAAAATTTGACTCAAGATGCCCACTCCACCTATCAGGACCTTCTCAAATCTATCAATATTCAACCCTTTACCATGATCCTGGGTGACTTTAATTACCCAACCATAGACTGGAAAAAACTACTCATGCCAGAATACAAATGCCCTGAGATTCCTCAATTTTATCAATGCAAATGCCTTGGAACAGCTAGTCAATACCTCCACAACAGGTGATAATATCTTGGACTTGGTATTAACCAACATGAGTAACCACTGCAGCACCCCTATGGTATAATCCTCCCTAGTAAGAGCCAACCATAAAGTGGTCACTTTCAAAGTCACCATCTCCCCTGACAACCCTCCCCCCCCTCAGCTAGGGTCAAACAAAAAAACTTCTCCAAAGCTGATTACAAGCTCTTGAGGGATGGTATAAACAGCTTCACAGCCCCCTCCCTCACTGCAGGAACTGGCCTAAATATCCAAATTTACAGCAAAGTACTATATGAACATTTATATAGATGTATGGAATCAGGAATACCTGACAGGACAAAATCATACTCCACAAGGAAAAGTAAACCTGTCTGGCGGACATCTGCAATAAATAAACTATACAACAAAAGGAAAAAATTGCTGTCCAGCACCAAGAAAGAGCAGGTGCCCAATTGGAAGCAATCTCTCCTTAGACTGAACAAGCAAATAAGAGCACTAGTAAAATCCTCTAAAGCTAACTTTGAGTCCAAATTGATCATATCTACTAGAGACAATCATAAAGCCTTCTTCACAAATGTCCACAATCTCAAAGGAAGCACCCATATCTGTTCAGAACTGGTCATCAAAGATACCACATACACAAATGCTGTAGATATAGCCAATCTACTGGCTGGCAGATTCAGTGAAAACTTCTCCCCCCTGCCCCCCCATCAGTAAATCAGGACATCCCCAGTACCTGCCCCCTCACTCCTTATCTCTAGGGAACAGGTAATCACGGCCCTCTCAAAGGCAAAAAATACAGCCTCCATGGGACCCAATAAAATCATAGGCTGCATCCTACATGAACTCAGGCATGAACTTGCAGTACCATTAGGCACCCTATTCAACCAAAGCCTGAGTACCAGCTTTATCCCAGCTGAGTAGAGGACAGCCACTGTCATCCCTTTAAACAAAGGTGGAGCATCCACTGATCCAGGAAATTAGAGCCCTGGCAGCCAAACTAGCCCAATCTGCAAGGCCATGGAATGGATTATCATGTACCTCATTAACAGGGACATTGGAAACCTCCAAACACTTGACCCCATACAGTTTGGCTTTGTCAAGGGGAGGTCATGTCTGTTAAATCTGCTTGACTTCTTTTAGACAGTCACCAAAGCCATGGATGAGGGGAAGATGGTGCACACTGCCTACCTTGACCTGGCCAAATCCTTCAACACTATTCCCGACTTGGGCATAGTAGATAAACTCTGTCAACTAGGCATCAATCCATATGTTACCAGATGGGTAGCAAACTGGCTCACTGATAGAACCCACCTAATCAAGATAGGGCAAGCCACCACAAGCAGTAGACCCGTAATGAGTGATGTACCCCAGGGATCAGTCTTGGGGCCTCTGTTATTCAGGATATAATTCTCTGAGGTGGAGGCGAAAACCAGTGGGCTCTGGCTGAACAAGTTTGCAGATGACTGCAAGCTGGGCACAGTCATCAATTCCCCAAGTGATGTGGATGTCCTCCAAGAGGGTTTCACCCAAACAAATGACTGATGCCAGAAACATGGCTTCAAGCTGAATGCCAAAAAATGCATCATCATCCCCTTTGGGGATAGTGACATCCCCACATATTATCACAATAATAATGTCCTATGTACACAATCAGCAGTGCAGGATTTGGGCACCCAGGTTAATAGCAACCTGACTTTTGACCACCATTTTGTTTCTGTTGTATGGAAAGCTTTCTACATGGCCCACCTCATAAGTAAGAGTATCTCATCCAAGAACAAAGCAGTCATAACATCCCTGTATTCTTTCCTTATAAGGCCAATTATTGAGTACAACGCCCCCTTTGGCATGTACCTCACAAAGCACATGCAACAGCTGGAGAGATCGCAGAGGTTCCTCAAAAGGAGAATCCAGGGCCTTAAACATCTGCCCTATTCAGATAGGATAAAATCATTGTCTCTCAACTCAGTTTCATGCAGACTCCTCAGAGGTGACCTCTGTCTGGCACACAAAGCAATCTCAGACCCCGCCTTGATGGGACTGATGCATATCTGTAAGTCAAGTTCCACTCGGGCAACCCATACGCTCAACCTCAGCCTGTTCTGGGACATCAATAGGACTTGTTGGCAGGACAGATTTGTGCTCCAGAGACACCCCCATCTGTGGAAAAGACTCCCTCTCCAAATCAAGCAGAGTACCTCATTATCCCTTTTTAAGTGCAACCTGGATAACTGGATGGAAACAGAAAATACACCCCTGGGATTCCACCTGTGTCTCTGCTGGACAGGGGCTATGGGTGCTGACTTGTCTAAACATGGGCAAAAGTCATGGCTAGGCTTATAAGGGCCTCAGGGCCAATAGCATAGTAACCTCCGATGATCCTATGATCCTGTGTAAAAGTCATTTAAAAAATAGATTTCAATACAATTGCAAATTAAATTAAAGCAAGCATGTGTTATATCTAGCAATGACCACAGTAAGTACTGCATTACACTGACACATTCATCCTTCTCACATCTCCATGTCACATCAGAACTTTAATTTCTTTCACACTTTATCAGAACTTTAGATAATGGCAGCTAATGGGGAAGGAGACAGATAACAGATGATATTATATCATTGTTGACACAGCAGATACAATTAATATTGACATAATCTGAAATGAAATATATCATATATATATATATATATATATATACATATATATATTTATATATATATATATATATATATATATATATATATATATATATATATATATATATATATATATATATATATGCATATATATAATATATATATATATATATATATATATCCATATATTTTATAATATATCTATATATATATATATATATATATATATATATATATATATATATATACACACACATACATATATAATAAATATATCCATGTCAGTATTACTGCTTAGGAGATATGTTAATGTAGTCCATAATATCTAAGCCAGTTTTTCACATGCCATGTTACTGCTTTTCTGTCAACACAATGTAAAATGTTTCATATTTCACCTCATGCATATCACATGTTATTATTAAAACTATAAAAAGTTAACAATAACACATTCATATACCAAAATGTGTGTAGTTATTCTGTCCCTCAGTAAAATTAGCTGCAAACTGGATTCAAAGCCTGTACCACCTGTCCTCCTTTGCTAAACTCAATTCACTTATACCTTGTGCCACAGAGAAAGTCAACTGATATGTCTTCACTCACTACTATCAAAAGTGCTGGCAGCCACACACCAGAGCTGGGTTAGTTTGCTCTACCGATGGCAGCCCAAATTAAATTTTTCATTTTTTTCCCCTTCAGCTATTAATTGTGTTTGCTGAGTGGTGCACAAATGCAAAAGGAAAAAAAAAACAAATAGCTTGCAATAAAATACAAATAAAGGATATATCTAGGAAGAGAACACAGCACTTATATAATTAACATGACACATTCTTCCTTTTCACATCTACTTACCACATCACAAGTAACATTTAGGTCGCACATCATCAGGATTTCATGCAATGGCAATTGTTCAGAAATGGGACACAGAGAATGGCAGGAGGTCACTCTTGGCACAATATATACAATTACTCATGATATACAATCATCATCAAGCCCCTATTTTCTATTTTCTACATGGGGTCAGAGTGTTGTTTCAACTTTCAACATCTCTCTCTGTTCAGTGCCACTCTCCTATCTTCTTTGACACTCATGCTTAATTGTCACAGGACTTCTCTCACACATTCTGTCCACGTCTTTGCTGGACAACCTCGTTCCTCTTGCTTTCTTCTTGTCTGTCTCAAATCTTCTTCACCAGATTGTCATCTGATTTTCTGCACATGTGCTTGAACCACCATAATCTGTTATCTTTGACCTTTTATGCAATTGGAGCTACTTTGGCTTCTGCTTATATGTTGTAATTTCTTTGTGTGCCCCACAGTGTGCATCCTAACACCCAATCTCAGGCACTTTATCTCCATCACCTCTAGTTTTCTCAATTGCTCTGACTTTACTGCCCAACTTTCTGTACCAGGTTTCATCACTGTTTTGTAGACCTTACTTTTCAGCTTCTTTGTCATTCTTCTGTCACACACTACCCATGACACAGTACCAGTTGGCTGCAGCTCCTCTCATTCTAGCTTTGACCTCCTCACTCAGACTTCCCTTCTCCTCAACCACCCCTCCGAGACACTTGAAGCTGGTAACCTGTTCTACTATTTTCCTTTATATCTCAGGTTTTAGCTTCTGATTTCTCCCATTTGCATCCACTAGAACTGTCTTATCTGTACTGAGTTTCATCCCATGTGCCTTCAGTTTTGCATTTCATTCCTCTATCATTTGCAGAAATTGTTGCTTAGGGTCTGGCTATAATGCCACATCATCTGCATACAGCAACGTTGTTGATCTGTCCCCCTCCAACCTGTTTGCTAATGTAGATGATTCCCACTATGATCAGCAGTGGGCTCAGAGCTGAACACTGATGCACACCTATTCCCTCTGGAGTCCCCTCAATGAACGAACACTTTACCTGAGTCACTGGATACTTGTACACAGCTTTCAGTAATTCTACCAGTACTTCTGGGACTTCAAACCATCACAGGACTGTCCAAATCAGCTTTCTTCAGATCTTGTTATATGCTTTCTCCAAGTCAAGGAATGCCCAAATGGACTATTTCCTCATTTCTTTTTTTTCTATTCAACTAGCTGTCTCACAGCAAATATTGGGTCAGTTGTGCTACATCCAGCTCTGAATATGAATTGCTCATCACCCATCTTATTTTCTACTAATTTGCATTATCATTTATCATTCACCCTTTCCAGAACTTTCATGCAATGTGACAGTAGTCTGATACCTTTGCACTGCCCACAGTTATGAATGTCCCTTTTTTTCTTGAACACTGGCACTAGTATGCTTATTTTCCAGTTATCTAGGGTATGCCTTTCTCTCCATACTGCTATGGGTACCCTCAGGAGCCATTTCTACCCTATCTCACCCAACATCTTTATCATATCTGTTGTGACCTCATCAGAGCCTGCTGCTTTCCCTGACTTATTTATTTATTTGTTTGGCATCTGTTTCCTGGGAAAGTCTGACTAGGTCATGAGGTACCCATTTTCAGTGGAGTCCGGGGAGAAAAGCTCCAGATAGATATGTTAGCAGAATGAAAAACTAGACAGACATAATAAAGTCATAACATTCAAGTACAAATATGAAAACAACACATTAGTTTGTTAGAGTGAGAACATAACAGACATAATAAAGGCAATGCATTCAAGCATAAAATTTGAAAAAAGTACACATTAGTTTGTCAGAATAAAGACTCAACAGACATAATAAAGTCATGGTGTTCAAACATAAATTATATGGAACGCTTGAAAATAGGAAGATGCACCATTATTTACATAATAGATGATTATCATAACAATTATTAATATTCTTGAGGTCATGAAATATGGTACCAGGTTATATTGGTGAAGGCAAAGGATAGTGCAAGTAGAGAAGGGTAGAGTGTAACAAAGGGGGTAGTAGGAATAGCTGTGGTAAAGGTATGAGTGTAACCTCAGGGGAGCATGTGTAGAGGAAGGGAGGGTAGGTTAGGTTAGGTTAGTATTGGGTATAGAAAGAGTAGCGGTAGAAAAAGGTATAAATGTACCTCAGTCTGGGCTCATACAAGAACAAATCCAAGCTTTGTTGAAGTATTTTTATAGGGGTTTTGGAGGGATGCAGGTTAGTAGCAGTTTTGATAGTTAAAGGGAGGGAGTTCCATAGTTTTGCCACAGAGCAGGAGTAAAGACTTAGGACTGGGGTTTTGTTAGGTTTATAAGCTGTGATGAGATGTTTGCTTTCAGATCAGAGATGTTTATTTGGGATATAAAAGTTGATTGATGGGCTAAGAGCAGGACAAGCTAGTGGGTTGTGGATGATTTTTTTATACCGTAGTAAGTTATATGTATTGGAGGCAGAAGGGGAGTTCAAGTCAGGTTAGGAAATGTAGGGCCTTACAGTGATGAGTTAGAGGAGTTGTGTTTATGGAAAATTTGGCAATTTTGTTATAGCAGCTTTCTAGTTTTTTTTTCTTAGACAACTCTGTACATTTGTTAGAACTAGGGTCCCGTATAACAGTGAGCTCAAGATGTAGGTTTTGGCCAGGATAATTTTGGTAGCTGCTGTGAGGAAGTTTTTAGTCCTGTATAGCATGCCTAATCTTTGGTGTTTTTTTATACTGTCTTGTATGTTTAGGTCAAACCTGAGATTAGCGTCAATTGTGACACCTAGTAGTTTGGTATGCTGAACCAATTCAATTTCAGTATTGTTGGCTGGAAAGATCTTGAAGTTTGTTTTGTTGGAGCTATGGAGTTTGTGGGTGAAGAGAAGGAGCTTTGTTTTTCTGGGTTCAGTAGGAGTTCAGCATTGGACAGCCATGTTTCTATTGAAGAGAAAGCTTGTTGTGTTATGTGTTGTAGGTAAGTTAATGTGTCTGATACGCAGGTAATAGTGGAGTCATCTGTATATTGGATTAGAGTGCCTTCACAGGAGGGGGTATGCAATTTATTGATGAAGACATTAAATAGTAATGGGCTAAGGATGGATCCTTGAGGTACACCTGTGGGGGTGATGTGATATGTGGAGATAGACCCCTGCCATTTTACTGTTTGCTGCCTGTCAGCTAGGTAGCTAGAAAGCCAATGAAGTGAGAAGGAGGATAGACCAATGCTGGAAATTTCCTTAAGGAGTTTGGGGTGAGATATGTCAAATACCTTTGACAAATCTAGAAATACAAGATCCCAGATGTAGTAACCACAGCCTCTGAAATGAAAGGAAGAAAAATAAAACTCTACTATGTTCTAAAAGTATATCAAAGCATTAAAGTTAATACTTACTGTACAAAAAAGAGATGGAGGCAGGACCACAGTAAGTCAGAGCATGAGAATACAGGGGAAATACGAGAGTAGAATGATGGTAAGAGTATGAACGTACACTCAATGTATTTATAGCAACAAGCATACTGAGATCATCATCATCTACCCCTTTTCCCCATTTTTCTACATGGAGTCAGGGTATCATGTTAACTGTCTCTCTTGATTCAATGTCACACTCCTGCCTGACTATTGCAGATCTTCTCTCACACAATCCATCCACCTGTTTCCTGGATGCCCTTGTTTTCTCTTACTTTCTTCATGTCTATCTCAAATCTTCTTCACCAGGTTGTTTTCTGCTTTTCTGCACATGTCTGAACCACTGTAATCTGTTCTATTTGATCTTTTCTGCAATTGGAGTTACTTTGGCTTCTACTCTTATGTCCTCATTTCTTCATCTGTCCCACAGTGTGCACCCTACCAACCTTCTTAGGCACTTAATTTCCATCACCTCTAGCTTCCTCATCTGTTCTGCCTTTACTGTCCACATTTCTTTACAATACACTAGTACTGGACACACCACTGACTTGTGCACGTTACTTTTCAGCTTCTTTGGCATCGTTCTGTCATTCACTACACCCGAGACTCTATGCCAGTTGGCTGCATACCCTCTGATTCTAGCTTTGACCTCTTCATTCAGACTTCCCTTGTCCTCAACCAACCCTCCTAGACATTTGAAGCTATTAAACTGTTCCACTATCTTTCCTTTTATCTCAGTTCTCAGCTTCTTCTGATTTCCCCAATTAGCTGTCATTACCACTATCTTACCTGTGCTTAGTTTCATCACACGTGCCTTCAGTTTTACATTCCATTCTCCTATGCTTTGCTGAAGTTCTTGCTCAGAGCCTGCCTATAATGCCACATCATCTGCATACAGCAACTTTGTTGATCTGTCCCCACTGACCTGTTTGTTAATATAGTTCATCACCAGTATGAACAGCAGTGGTTCAGAGTTGAATACTGGTGCACACCCACTCCCACTGGAAACCCTTCTGTGAAAATGAAGTCTGTTTGTACTTGATTCATTGGGTCCTTGTACATTGCCTGCACTAATTCTGCCAATGTTTCTGGGACTTTGAACCATCACAGTACTACCCAAATCAACTTTCTTGGTTATCATATGCTTTGCCCAAGTCTAGGAATGCCCAGTTATACTCTTTCCTCACCACTAGCTTCTTCTCAACTATCTGCCTCATTGCAAACATTGGGTCAGTTGTGCTGCATCCTGATCTGAATCCGAACTGCTCATCTATCATCTTACATTCTACTACTCTGCATATCCATTTATCAGTCACACTCTCCATCATTCAATGTGACAGGAATTTGATGCCTCTGTACTTCTCACAGTTGTGGATGTCCTCTTTGTTCTTGTACACTGGCATGAGTATGCTTATTCTCCAGTCATCTGGGATAAACCTTTCTCTCTGTACTGCTATGAGTACCCTCTGGAGCCATTTCTCCCCTATCTCATCCAGCATCTTTATTATATCTGCTGTGACCTCATCTGAGCCTGTTACTTTCCCTGACTTCATTTTCATTAGTGCTATTCTCACTTCTTCTAGGATGGGCTCCTCTTCTTTTCACATTGTAGGCTGTGTCTGGGGAAGTACAGCTTCTAAGAGGTTTTCTTCATTCAGAAACTGCTGAAAACACTCCTTCTATCTGCCTTTGATGCCCTGTGGACTGGTGAGCAGGTTGTTGCTGCCATCCCTTATGAAGGATGTCTGACTATCTTCTTCATCTTTCTGTCTTTGTCTTGCAACCTGATATACTTTCTTTGTGCTACCTATTGAGTCACTTTCTAGAAGCTGGTAGAATGCCTCTGATGCCCTGTTCATTGCTATTGCAACTCCTTCTTAGCTTTTTTGTTAGCCAACAAATATTCCTTCCTAGCCTGGTCAGTCTTTTCTATCTCCCACTTTTGCCATGCACTCCCTTTCTTTTGATGACTTCCTGGACTACTGCATTCCACTACCAGCTTTCCTTATGTACCTTATTTACATATCTGGATTAGCCACATATCTGTTCTATAGTGCTCAGATGTGCTGTTTTGAGGTGCTGCTATTCTTCTTCAATCTCACCAATTTCCTCCTCTCTTTGGGGTGCTAGAACTCTGAGTAATTCCTTAAACTGTTGTACTTTCTCTCCAGTCAACTTCCAGGTCTTCAGCCTGGTCTATGTTGACCTTAGAGCCTTCTCTGACCATTGCTTGCAGCTGATTATGGTAACCAGTGGTTTATGCTGTGAGCTGACTTTTTCACTGGGGATTACTTTGCACTCACTGATTCTACACTAGTGCCCTTTCCTTAATAGGCAGAAGTCTACCTGAGTTGCATGTTGGCCACTCTTGTATGAGATCTTGTGACTGTGTCTCTTTTTGAACCATGTGTTGCCTACTATCAATCCATTTGCCAGACAGAAGTCTAAAATGGCCTTTCCTTCTTTATTCCTGTTGCCCCACCCATGTGGATCCAGGCAGTCCTTATATCCTGTTCTGCCTGTTCCTATATGTGCATTCAAGTCACCTGTTATCAACACCAGTTCATGCTGTCTTGCTTTAACTAGTGGGTTCTGCAGCTGCTGTCTGAAGTCACTCTTTTCCATACTAACACAACTCTACTGTGGGGTGTAGGCTGAAATTATGAATACTGCCCTATCATTACACTGGAGTCTGATTGCCATGACTCTGTCACTAATTCTGATGATATCCCTCACTGCCTTTTGAAGCCTTTCTCTCACCACAGTTCCCACACCATTTCTAGCCTGTCCTCCTCCTCTCCTGTGTGGTAGACTCTGGATCCCAAGCCAAATGGCTTTGCTGCTCTGCCTTTCCATCTTGTTTCTTGTATACATAGGATGTCTAGCCTCCTCCGTATCATCATGCCATCCACATCCAAGCTGCATCCTGTCAGTGAACCTACATTAAGTGTAGCAATTTTCAGTTCATGTTTGGCAGGTTGATTGGTTTTATGTCCAGGTTTTGCTCAACAAAGCTATTCCAGGTAACCCTGGCTGCTCAACTAGACACCCACCGGTCAGTAGCTTATTGACCCAGGGCTACTGGGCTTTATGGCAAGCACACACCAGTGAATAGGGGCATATACACCCCTCCCACCATTAGCATGGGTCTCTGACATAGGTTGGAGTAGGCCAGGTCCTCAACCTACTTATCACTAGTAACTATCAATGCTTATTTGGTGACCACACACACACACACACACACACACACACACACACACACACACACACACACACACACACACACACACACACACACACACACACACAAACACATAAATGTTATCTGAAATTATTACAAATATAATACACTACCAATATCTTTATACTGTTTTACACAGTCTTAGAACAAAGAGAAATGTAATAACATCTGACATATACCTGCTCTATGAAGGAAGAAGGTGATTGACTATAGGAAGAGACAGCACTGAGAGGAGTTTTCACAATACATTCTACTTTAGTGACAACCATACCCTCACGTCAATTTATAGGTCAATTTATAACTCTGAACAATCACTCTATAGCCAGAACAAAGCAGTCAACAAAGAGATGTAAGTAAAACAGCTTTTCTGTCATTTCCTGAGACTAAATACTTGGCATAGGCAGTATAGTCTACTGGTCAAGTAAAAGGAGAAAATGGACAACTTAGTAAGGGCTTCTATTATTTCACAGAGCACGCATGTATTTAACTGATTACAGTTATTACACAGCAAGGTAAATCACTAGTTTCCACAACCAGCTGCAAGCAGTAGAAAAAGGGGGGTTTGGTTAGAGTAATATGGGTGAGATGTGGGAGGGAAATATTGTATAGTAGACTGGTTGGTATGGTAATGCACCTCAATACCCTACCTGGCTTGGTCACATTTCCTGTTCTGTAGTCCTCACATATACTGTTTCCTGCACTCTTTCATTTTCCTTAGGACTTTTCTTACTTCCCCAATTGTGGGCTCCTCCTCCTCTTCTCTAATTGCAAGCTGTGCTTGGGAAATAGAGCTTCTGTGGATTTTTCTTCATTCAGAAGCTGATGAAGTACTCCTTCCATCTGCCTTTGATGTCCTATAGTCTGGTGAACAGGTAGGTGCTGGCATCCATTATGAACAGTGTCTCATTATTTTCTTTATCTTTCTGTCTTTGCCTTGCAATCTGATATAGTTTCTTTGTGCCATCTACTGAGTTACTTTCCAGAAGATGGCAGGTGCCTCTGATGCCTTGTTCTTTGCTATTGCAACTGTTCTCCTTGCCCTTTGTTAGCCAACCTAGCCTAGTCTTTTCTATCAGTCACTTTTTCCTGCACTCCTTCTGTCTTTTGATGACTTCCTGGTCCATCTCTGCATTCCACCACTAGTTTTCATTATGTACCTCATTACCAAACCCAACTTTGCTCCATATATGTTCTGTAGTCCTCACACATACTGTTTTGAGGTGCTGTCATTTTTCTTCAATTCCACCTATTTCCTCTTCTCTTTGAGGTGCTAGATCCCTGAGTAATTCCTTCAACTCTTGGGCTTTCTCTCCAGTCAGCTTTTTGGTCTTCAGCCTAGTCTTTGTTGATCTTAGAGCCTTCACTTAATACTGTTTGCAGCTGACTGTGGCAACTAGTGGTTTATACTGTAGGTGAATTGTTTCACTGAAGATGAATTTGCAACAGCTGACTCTACATCAGCAAATTTTCTTTACCAGGAAGAAATCTACACATGTTGACCACTGTTGTATGTGATCTTGTGACTGTCTCTCTCTTCTTAAACCATGGCTACTATTTGCCAAACAGAACTCTACAATGGCATTTCCTTCTTTATTCCTGTTACCCCTTCCATGTAGACCCAGGCAGTTCTCATGTACTGCTCTGTCTGTCCTGATATGTGCATTCAGGTAGCCCATTATCAAAACCAATTCATGTTGGTCCTGCTTTATCTAATAGGTCCTGCTACTGCTGTATGAATGTACTCTTTTCCTCTCTATCACAACCCTGCTGGGGGTATAGGCTGAAATTATGAATACTGCCCTATCATTAGGCTGGAGTCTGATTGCCATATGTATGACACTAATTCTGTTGACATCATTCACTGTCTTCTGAGGATTCTCCCACAGCACAATTCCCACACCATTTCTAGCCTGTTCTCCTCTGGATCCCAAGCCAAGTGACTTAGCTGAAATGACCTTTCCATTATGTCTCCAGGATACACAGGATATCCAGCCTTCTCCTTGTCATCATGTCATAGACTTCCAAGTTCCATCCTGTCTGGGAACCTACATTTTTTGTAGCAATTCCTAGTTCATGTTTGGCAGGTTGTTTAGTTTTACATCCAGCTTTCACTCAACAAAGCTCTCCCCAAGCTTGGCAAGTGGACACTGGCCAATAGGGGCAAATACATTCCTCCTACCATTAGCATAGGTCAGAGTAGTCCAGGTCCTCAACCCACGTATTACTGGCAAATACCATACACATTTAGTGACATTAGTCAATATGAATGAATCACATAGAGCCATATGTTTACACCACTGAGTGACTAGCATGCCACTGTGCACAGTCTATAATTCTTGTTCTTCTATCTTGAGGATACTGTGCACTACAGAAGATGCCCAAAGCAGTTGGTCTATACAACTCTTCTCCCTATAGGGCACCATCTACAAATTGTGTTGTTGCCGACAGCTCTATTCTTGGGAGAGTTTGGGCTGGAAACACTCAGCATGTTTTACAGATTTGGGAGAAACCCAACTGAGACACTGGGGAAAATATGCAAATGCCACACAGGCATTGGCCAGAGATAAGTATCAAATCTTGTACATTCTGTGTGGGAAGCAAAGACCTTAACCATTATGGGAGCTGGTTTCCAACTCATCATATAAAAGTTTGCAATAAAATGTATTAGTCTCATGATGAATAATTGTGAGATATGATAGATATGCCCATACAGCTTTTGTGTTATCACACTTTGCAAAATGTTATATGGTACATCATCCATAGCAACTATTTTCATTGATAATGAGAAGAGGTGAGTTTACAACAACAATACCTTAGGAAGTGATCTCTCATTCACTGCTAAGGACTGATACAACTGATGCAGAGAGAAAAAAGAAGTATTGTAAAACAAGTAGTTAAATGCACTTTTGTGAAATGTTCTCAATGATGTCTTGAAACAAGAACATATGCTCCTTAAATATCACAATGTTTACACAAACACTCCCTCTCAAGATTTGAACCATCAAACCATGGCATTAACCCTACACACTTAATATCAGTTCTCATTAAAGGTGCAACTTAACCAAATTCTGAAATATAAAACAAATATGTGCAACTAGCTCTTTTCTTCTCTTTATTTTGTGAGTATCTAACAACACTGCAATCTCATTTGCATTTCTTTTGATATCTGTTGCAATAAGTAATGCACTTCCTTAGAATTGCAGACAGATTTTTTGCTATCAGGCAGAAAGTGTGATCATAAAATATTCATAGAAATGTTACTAATGCTTCTTTCCTAAGTCAGTCAATGCAATCACAGACTTTATTGTAAATGTCTTCTCCCTCACACACCTTCAATAAGTGTGCATCAAAGAGGACAGACTGTGAAACACTGATTGTTCCTGCAGTCAGACTAATTATTCACACTTCTAAGCCCTTAGTAGGTAACACTTTTCAATGATTGTCTTTGCAGTGCTAGGGCATGTGCATGCAATTATATTGGTCCTTATACCATGTTTACCTACCCTACACATAATATAGAGTGTGGAATTCATGAATGCTAATGAACTTATACCTCATTTGCATATTTACAGTGTTCAGAGCACTGAATCTGCATAATATAATGGTAATGATGTAAGTATGGAACTTGTGTTTTAATAGGGCACAATGTTTGGATCCAGAGATCTTGATACTGCCATTTGCTTTCAAAATGTCTTTGTTATTTAACAACTGACTTGCTACAAAAGTATGCTGCTGCTTTTGTTTTTATTTTTTTTAAGAAAATTGTTTATTTTAACCTTATTCATGTATTACATTTCACACTGCACCTATTGGTTTACTGTCTGCATTTTTGTCCCTTGCTGTTTGCATAGCCATGTATATCAGTTATTTCTTTTCATTAAAATGTCTGTAAAGAATGTTAATTGACACTATGGAAATGCTTGTCATGACCAGTTATTGCAGAAAGTGTTGTATAAGTTATTAGCAAGGTCGGGGTGGTGCATTTGTAGCCCACAAAAATGTGTTAAGCCTGTGATATATACCTACCTGCCTTCCACACGAATAGATAGTCCATGAAAGTTTTATCCATTTTACTTGAAAGTGTAAATTACTTTTTGTTAATGCTGTAATGTACTACAGAGTTACACAACTGTTGTCTTACTTACATACTTTTAACTTTGTTTTTCATTTTATTTCTTTTGATGGGGAGCTCTTTATTAATTTTTAATTGTTTTGTATATGATGGATGCATGCATTCATATATATTTGTTTTGTTATCAATCAGTTGAATGCCTATATTCCTGCTTATTTGTTTTGTTAACAATCAGCTATGGCTTAGTTTTATTTTTTTCCTTTTATGTTTCAACTCATAAAGGGTTATCATGCCAAAGACATCTGCACCATATAAGCTGGCATAAAATGGGGCAGAGAATGAAGTGATGATACAGGTACTACTTCAAAACACTCATTCCTTTTAGAAAGAAAGGCAGAAGTGACAATACCTCTCATGACCATATCTGAGAGCAGGTGGTCAATGATGTCAGTGCTGTAGTATGGCATGGGCATACCTATCCAAGAATAAGACATAGGGCTAGTTACATGATCATGCAGGCAAGACATAGGGTGGCTACAATTGCCCAAGAACATATGGCTACAGGGGGTGGCCCTGCTGCCAAACCACCTCAGAATGAAACAAAAGAGATCCCGTCCATTGATGTTGGTCCTAATGTAGAAGATAATCCAAGTGTGCCTACTGCAGAGCATCCAGGTATGCAATATAATTAAATAATTCTCATTGCAGATATATATATGTTATAAGTGTAGCTCTAGCTATCTTTCTGTCTGTGTGGCTATGTATCTATATCTCAATCCATCTACATGTATATATATATATATATATATATATATATATATATATATATATATATATATATATATATATATATATATATATATATATATATATATATATATAAAAGATGAGACGTATCCTGTTGAAGCTTAGATGTTGTCACGTCTGCCTCTCTTTCTAAAAGGAATGGGTTGGCAGCCCTCTCCTTCGTGGTGTGTGCCTAATGTTTTAACTGATATTTGTGTATATTTACTCAAGTGATTTCAGCATTTCTACATGTTTTCTACCAATATTTATGCTACTACTGTCTTTTTTGCCTAACAGAACCACCTAAAGTGTAATAGAATGCTTAGATGTGATTGCCGATCAGCTCTACAGCTACGGAGAGCTGTTTTACTGTATTAGGCTAGCTAGTATGGATACATAGTTGCTACTGAATGTTGTCTAGAGTCTACTGAGATTGCAACATAGTACTGTTGAATCTGTTGCAACAGAATAGTGATTTAGCGACTGTTAAGCTAGTACAACCTCATTTTGAATGTTAAGTCTAACAGAATTTGTGGATTATATTCCTAAAGCTACAGATGGCCAAACACATTGGTCTGTGTATTTAGAAGCTAAAATATAACGTTTGAGTGGCTTTTCAACTGGTATAACCACATAGAGTTATATTAAAATAAAGATAACTTGCAGAGTACATTTATAATGCTACGCACTTCCAAAAGCTACAGCATACTGATTGTGAGGCTTGTTAGCTTGGAGGGACTTAATTAAGTTATAGCAGTAAAAACACACATTGCAATCAACTGACTAGAAGCTCTCCTGCTTAATTATAACTAAGGACTTTAGTACATGCATCTGTTATGTAATATAGTAGGCAAATCAGGAAAGCCGATGCTTTATAACTACACAGAATAATACAGGGAAGCTAGTTGAGTTGTTGATGTAATTGCATTGATTCCCTGCAGATAGCATTACTGCTTGAGCCCTAAACCTGTTCTAATTAAGTTTAATTCTGTCTTTCCCACCAGGAAATATCCCTCTATACAAGTAGTCCTACAAGGCTTACAGCAATAAGGATGCTGCCCTACTAAATAACTCAGCAAACTTGTTCTAAGCTGCCCACTGGCTAAAAGCCCTGCTAAGGTTATTATTCATCTAAAACTATCTGTGCATTTCACATTTGCTGACCTGGGTCTATAGCACTATTCCCTAGCCCCAACTACAGTACCAACCCCTAAAACTACACTCCTCCCATATTTTATCTATAAAATTGGAAGCAAAATACAGAGATTTCCTCAAAATTAAAACAAAAAATTGTAAGTAAAAAAAGGTAAAAAGCAGACCCCTGACTTACAGTTTATATAGTAATTATAATAATTCAAAGCCTATACTGTTAAACCTAGTCATACTTACTCATTTGCAGGTTTCTAGTGTGTGGGTGAGCCCTGCTCCTCTCACCCTCACTGCACTCGGGCTTGGTCTGCACTACCCCCACTGTGTCTAGCTTTATAGCCACTATACCACTCCCCCTCCAGCTGAACCAATCAATAATCCTCTACTCAGCCTAACTCATCCCACTTCCACCCCTCCTTTTTTTCCTATCCAGACCAATCAGTACTGTACTGTGTACCCTACTCCAGCCCTCACCCCTCCCCCAGTAGTAAATATCCAACCTCAAGATCCTGAGGGTCCTAGGCCAATAACACAAATATAGCCTCCAATCATGTTACCATACAAAGTAATGTCACTACTCTCTCTCTGCTATCCCTCATGCTATTTCCATATTTCCTCTCCATTTATGAAAATCAGTCTTACCTAGGATTTCACCACCCAAAATCTCAAACTAGCCCAGATGTATCGAATAATACAGGCTACCCACTAGTTATAACTATTACCAACTCCTTAACCACAAAACTCTATCAGTCCATTAGACCCAGATACATCAGCTCAAAATCTAAATACTATCAAACATTTATAAATAAAACTCTGAAAGTTATAATAATTATATGCAATAACCTGACAATGGATGGAGATGTTCATCCAAACCTGGCCCTGCCACCTTAGATAAGGCAACTTCCATTACAACTAACCCAGTTGAATCACTATCTATTTACAACTAACCCAGATGAATCACTATCTATTAATAAGGCCCCAACTCCCTCCTGATCTGCCAACTAAATATACAAAGCATAAATAACAAAGTACACAATCTGCATGCCCTCTTACAAGTCCAGTCCTCTGATATTCTATGCCTATCTGAAACCTGGCTGAAACCATCAACCTCAGATAATGAAATCCTACCACCTGCATATAATCTACTTAGACCCAGTCGCTTTACCAGGAAGGGAGGGGGGAGCTGTACTCTTCAAAACTACACTAAATGTTACATTAGACCCCAGTCAACCACTCCAGCTCAATAAGCATAAATAATTGCTATCAAGCTCCAAATTAACAAAAACAAAAGCATAATTATTTAAATAATTTGTTTAACTGTTGTAGGCAAAACACTAAAGTACGATAGCCTTTTCTGATCGTTTGTTGTCATTTAAAGCTGTTTAAGTGTATTTTTTACTGTTTCTGCCTTATCTTTTCAAAAAACAAACAAAAAAAAAAAAACAACAAAAAATTCCTTGTTTCCGCCTTTCTAAGCTAGTGTAGTCCAGTTTTCAGGCTAGTGCTGAATTCAGGGCTGTGATACTAGTTTCTGAGTTGCCATACCTTACTTGGATAGAAGGAAGTTTATCTGTTCACCTGTGAGAGAGGGGACCTTTGAGCAACCTATCTGTCCCTGGAGGAGTGGTTCCAGCCCAGAAGTTAGTAGTGTATTAGCCATTTTGGGCTAATTTCTATCTCTTTATTTCCCTACTATAAAAACCACGTTTGCATGGTTTTGTGCACTGGGCAGCACCGGTTAGCTACGGTTAAATTATTCCCAGCTCCACTAAGTCTCCTCATCAGTTTTTCCTTTGAAACTAGTCTAACTCAACCTAAGCACTCAAAAAGCATCCTACAGCCCAGCACTTGCTCAGACCTAATAGCAAGCACTAATATACCCTGACACTAATTGCCCAGCAGGGCAAGGCTCTTTATTCACCCCTCACCAACCAAGCAACTAAACAGCTCACCCTACTATTCAGGCATGACCAAAGGGCAATTTCAGGTGTACTCTCCAATCCAGCTGGTGAATCTGGGTATTTTAAGGCAATGTTATAACTACCTTATGTGCACAGAAAACCCTATCCTCCTACCACAAAATACTAACATATGCGAGAGATGTAATTATACAGCCAAACTGGAAGCTAAGCTGTCTCCACCCAGGACTGGAACAGACAGTCAAGAGGAGAAGGCTAACACTTGCACCACACCTCCAGCCACACACAAACCTACTAAAACAGTACTGGCAAAAAATAGACATAAATACACAAAATCATACTTGGAGGCTCTAAATAAAAACCTGCAAAAGCATCAGCGATCTCCAAAGCAGACACCCTAACAACCTGCACCTCCTGTCACAAACCAGACAACACATAAAACACAAAATCAGTGTGCCGTACAATCACAGCCCTTAAGGTGAAATAACATACATAGCACACTAAGTCAGGCACACTGACGTCCCACTCACTAGGCTGGACAAGCAAAAGGTTACTGTTAGCTGCCTGTTGGGAGCTAGAATCCACCACATAACACAAGCACTCTGATCACTCCAGTACAAGTACAAATATAACTTTGTCATTGTTCATGTTGGTGTGAATGACCTGAGACGTACCTCCCTGGACTACATGAGAAGAGACATGGAAGACCTCTCTGATCATGTAGCCCATGCTGGTATGACCCTGACCCTGAGTAGCATCCTGCCCTCACCAAGAATGATAACTCAGTATAAAGAAAAAATGATCAATTTCGACAATTGGCTAAGCTTCTGGTGTCATTCAAAGGAGATCCAGTGTCTGTCAGCCTGGGATGACATGCTCAACAAGCTGCATTGCTTTGCAAGAGATGGCTTGCACCTGTCACCACTACTAGGCTTTCGAATACTGGCCAAAGCTCTTGCTGCCCCCATAGTGCTTTTTTTAGGCAAGGCTCAAAAGTCAAACCCATCTCCGTAAACAGCACAATTAACAAAAAACTTAGGGTTATGCTACTCAGTGCTGGAGTTTAAATCTCAAAATGCATGCAGTCGAAGCACTCCTCAGTATGGAGAACGTCGACATCTGTGCAGTAACTGAAACCTGGTTCAAGGATCCAGAAAGTACTCCAACACTACTGGGCTACTACTCATATGACACATTTTGGCCACAGAACATGGACCAAAACACAAAAGGAGGGGGGTGTATCCATATTCATCAAGGATACCTACACCTCCAGGTTAGTGGCGCAGCATGATACCTCTGAGATCATCTATGTGCAACTAACATCTGGCAAATCTGCAGTGCAAATTGTGGCCTGCTACAGATCACCCTCCATGACCCAGAACAACAACTCCACCTTTCTGGAGACACTGGAAAACATGAAGGTCCTACCAAACACCCTGATATTGAGCAATTTCAATTACCCTACCATTCACTGAGAAAACTACTTGAGTACAAACTCCCAGGCACAGCGCTTCCTGGCATTCATCAACTCAAATGCCCTGAATCAGCTGGTAAACTCTCCTACCAGAGGTGCAAACATATTGGACCTGGTCATCACCAACATGGGCAACAGGTGTTCCACATCGGAGGTCAACCCATCACTGGTTAGATCAGACCATAAACTAATCACTCTGGATGTCCACACCCCACCACCACCCCCAACTAAGGAAACCACAGTCAAAAACTTTTCTAAAGCAAACTTCACTTTACTTAAGACAGAGGTGGTAAGTTTCACAGCCCCCACGCTAAAGGATAATGCTGCCCAAGATGCAAAAACCTTTACAAATGCACTGTATGAGCACCTACAAGGATGCATGGATCATGCCATCCCTAGCAAAACCAAGACTCACTCCTCTAAGAGAAGAAAACCAGTTTGGTGGACCCCTGCCATAAACAGGCTATACAATAGAAGGAGGACACTAGTTCAGAAAAAAAGCAAATCCCAAGAAGGAAAGACATCCTTGATCAGTATTAGTAGAAACTAAGGTCCCTCATGAAATCATCCAAGGCTAACTTTGAAAGAAAAATAGCCAAGGATTCAAAAGATAACCACAACCCCTTCTTTACCCATGTTAAGAATTTAAGTGGCAACTCACAGATATGCACTGAACTTTTGCAAAATAGCACAAAATATACTGAACCTACTGACATTGCCAACATCCTGGCAGATAGATTCAGTGCAAACTTCACCCTCCTCTCACAATAACGGAAAAGTGTAGTGTCCCAAACATCACAGACGCACAGGTGAAAACATCCCTTTCAAAAGCCAAAAACACAGCGTCAATGGGACCAGATGGTGTCCCAAGCTGCATCTTGCACAAACTACAGAACAAACTAACCCCCCACCTAAACACACTGTTCAACCTCAGCCTCTCCACAGGCTATATGCCCATAGAATGGCACACAGCAACAGTTATTCCTCTCCACAAAGGAGGGGCCACAACTGACCCTGGTAACTATTGCCCCATAAGCCTGACTAGCCTGGTCTGCAAGGCTATGGAGCGCATCATCATGGAACTCATTAACAAAGACATTGGGAACCTCCAAACACTTGACCCGACCCAGTTTGGCTTTGTTATGGGCAGATCATGCCTACTAAACCTGGTTGACTTCTTCAAGACATTCACCAAGGCCATAGACGAGGGAAAGTTGGTTCACACAGCCTACCTTGACATTGCCAAGGCTTTCAACACCATTCCCCACTCGGGTATTGCAGAAAAACTCACCAGCCTGAACATAAACCCCTACATCACGAGATGGGTTGCCAACTAGCTTACAGACAGAACTCACATGGTAAGAATAGCAGGCTCCAGGTCCGACTCGAAACCAGTCACAAGTAGTGTCCTGCAAGGCTCGGTCCTGGGACCCCTACTATTCGGCATATACTTCTCAGAAGTATAGGCAAACACAGGAGGACTATGGCTAACCAAGTTCACTGATGACTGCAAACTGGGAGCCATAATTGACTCTCCAGCTGACACAGACATCCTCCAAAAGGGCCTTACTGAGATTGACACCTGGTGTCAAAGTCATGGCCTCAAACTAAATGCCAAATAATGCATAGTCATCCCGTTGGGAAAAACAAAACTCTCATGAATTACCACATAGGTGGCAGCCTCCTTAATACAGAAGAGGTAATAAGAGATCTGGGGACCCAGGTAGATAGTAATCTCTCCTTTGACAATTATATTGCCAAAGTAGTTAGGAAATCCTTCTATGTGGCCCATCTAATTACTAAAGGGTTCGCATCTAGAAATAAAGAGGTTATAGTGCCCCTCTACTTGTCACTCATTAGACCCATCATAGAGTACAATGCCCCATTTGGGATGTACCTCACAAGACACTTCCAACAGCTGGAAAGACCACAAAAGAACCTCACCAAGAGGATTACTGGCCTCAAACATATGTCCTATGCAGCCTGACTGAAAAAACTCCAGCTGTACTCAGTGGCATATTGCTTACTCAGAGGTGGTCTCTGCCTGACTTACAAAGCCATGTCCAACTCAGAATTGATGGACATGCTCCACCTAAAGAAATCCAAGTCACTGTGAGCCACACGCTCTAGTGAGTTAAACCTCACCATAACAATAAATAGAATGTAATGGAGGGATAGATTCCTGTCACAGAGACTCCCCATGCTTTGGAACAAAATTCCAAACTACATTAGGCAGAGCTCCCTCACTAACACTCTTAAAGAGAAACCTTGACGAGTGGATGGGTAACAGTAAATACACCCCTGGGATCATGTCATTGGCACTGCTTGACAGAGGATCAGTTAATTAATCAATGGGGCGGAAAAAGCCAACACACTCTGGTTAGGCTTATAAATGCCCTTGGGCAGATACCCTAGTACCTACCTATGAACCTATGAACCTATAAATATACTCTGTGTGTATATTCTACCAGGGAATAATACCAATTCCCTGGAAGACATCCTCTAATGGTTAGCTAGTAACTATCCACAAGAAACCATTGTACTAGGAGACCTTAACATCAAGTGGAATGCTTGCTCCTCTCAATCTCCTACCACCCATGTAAACCTGCATGGATTCACACAGGTTATATCCACCCCCACCAGGATAGAAAAACTTAAACAAAAATATAGTATACTGGATTGGATACTAATAAATAGCCACCCCCAAATGTATTCTTAGGGGGCCATCCCCGATGACCTCAGTGACCACTTTCTTATCTTTATCTGCAAGCACAAATCTAATTAGTCTCAGATTTGTGCTGCTAGCACAAATTTACTCTCAGCAGCCCATCTACAGAACAATAAGAAATAGTAAAAGCTTCAATCCTAGTAAGTTTCAGGATGAACTTAAGGCATGCAAATGTGCTGCCCTAAAGCACCTCCCTCTAGACGAAGCTGTCTCCCACTTTAACAATAAATTCCTCACAATCCTCGATTCTCATGCTCCCGCTTGTTCCACGAGGGTAAAAACAAAAGCTGCCCTGTGGCTCTCTAAATAAACTAAAACAAAAATCATAGTCAGAAATAAGGCATGGGCAACATGGCGTGCTACAAAAGACCCTATAAATCAAACCAAATTTAGACAACTAAAAAATTAGCTAAAATGAGCTATTCTATTAGATAAAAAAAAACTACTACCTCTATCTCCAACAAGGGAACCAAAATACCCCCCAAAAATTCTGGGCAGGGATCAATAAGTTACTGCACCCAGGTCAAACCCCCACTCCACCCCCCTCAGCCTATACTGATAAACTACCAGCGGATATTGCTAACACCTTTAATGATTTTTTTACTGAAACCATCCAAGCCCTTGGTATCCAAATACCCCTTAATTCCTCTAACCCACTGGATAGCACTCCCAGGTCCCAGCCCTCCTTTAGCTTCCAACCAGTCTCTACATCTTTCATTCGTTCACTACTCAAAAAATTAAAACTTACTACTCTGGCTGTAGACCTTCTCCCAGCTGAATATTTGCGAAAAGCTACTGATACCATAGCGCACCCCATTTCCATTCTAATTAATCAGTCCATATCAAAAGCCTCAGTGCCCTCTATCTGGAAAATATCTCATGTCATAGCCCTCCATAAAGGTGGTAACTCTACTGAGTTATCCAATTATAGACCCATAGCCATCTTATCACCTCTGCCAAAAATAATGGAAAAATGCGTCCATAAACAATTCCTGTACTTTCTAACCTAAACAACCTACTGGCTAACTCCCAGCATGGCTTTGGGCCATATCATAGTACCACTACAGCTCTCCTCACCTTCTCTAATGCAATAAACTATAACAGGAACAACAACACATTATCTTGGACCTGCCCAAGGCTTTTGCCATGGTTAACTACCATCTTCTCATCAACACCCTGGCAACAATGTCCCTAAGCAATCACTCTCTCCAATGGTTTGAATCCTACCTGCACAATAGACAACAATCCATTTTATGGCAGAACAAACTCTGAAACCTCCTCCCCAATACTCTAGGTGTCCCACAGGGGTCTATCTTGGGACCACTTCTGTTTTCCATTTTTATCAATGACCTCCACACAATCATCCCTGAAGCCATCTGCATTCAATATGCAGATGACTCAACACTGATCTGCACTGGCACCTTGCAAACAGAGATGCTATCAATTACTCAGAGTGCTTTCAACCTAGTAGAGAACTGGCTTGCCAGTCACTGTCTGATTCTAAATTCTAATAAAACAAAGGTCATACTTTTCACCCCCACTTAAAGATCCACAGCATTCTCTCTCTCCATTAAGGCTAATAATGGTACCATAATCTCTCCAAATGTCCATGCAAAACTGCTAGGAGTTATTACAGACAACAATCTTAAGTTTGATGTGCATGTCAACAAAACAATCAAAACCATTAACAGAAAACTGGGCTAACTATATAGGATAAAGCCATTCCTTACCCCATATGCAAGGACTTACATTGCCCACTCCCATCTGCTCTCTACACTCTACTATGCTTCCCCTTTACTTGTGAACCTATATAAAACTGATCTTAACAAACTCTCAAGCTGCTGTAATAACATAGCTAGATTTGCAACTGGTCTACCTTATAGAACACATCATTGTAAAAATCTAAATTATCTCAGATGGCTAGAGCTACCCAGGCAGATTAAGTATAATCAACTCATTGTGTTGATTATGAGGGACATATCTATTGAGAGTTGAAATACTCAAGAGCTTTTTTAACCAACCAGATAATACACCTGCCCTGAAAAACATCATCTGTCACCACTCCTACTCCAGATAACTCCAGTCATCTAATAGACTATTAGTGCAAACCATCAAGTTCAACAACTCAGCTGGTAACTCCCTGTTTGCCAACTCTGCTGGCAAAATTTGGAATTCCCTTCCTGCTGACATTACCATAGATACCACCCTATCTCAATTTAAAAAAGCTCTTAAGGAGTATTTCAAGTCTCAATTGACATGTCCCTGCTCCAAGCCTAACTAAATCTTTATGCATACTGGTGTACTAATACTATGTCTGTAATGTTAAGCCAGTTTAGAAGCTTGTTAGACTGTACAAATTTAACTGGACTATAAAATTTGTTATATTTGTATAAATGTAACTAAACTGCAAAATGTGTTAGATTTGTATAATGTTATGATGACTCCTGTTCTACATGTGCATTGTAATGATTGCATATGTAACCACCTTTGGAGCTTTTCTCCCCAGGCCTCAGCTGAAAATGGGCATGTATCCAGTCAGACTATCCTGGTCAACAAATGTAAAATAAAATAAAATAAATAAATATATATATATATATATATACATAAATAGAGAGAGAGATACAAGAGAATAGACCATAGGGAAAAACTGGTACTTTTGAGCAACAAAGCTGCTGGCTGACAATCCTAAAAAAAAAAAATCAAGAAAAAAAGAAGCATGTGCTGTAGACAAGCTCACTTGAGACTTCAGAGTAATCAAGCCCTTATAACTTGCTTAGTAATGAAAATTTCTTTGTTAAAAAACAAATTGATGCATTTTTGCCCTTGAAAGACCTTTATAAGATCTAATCCCAGTTTACATAACATGCAGCATGTATCTGCCTTAACACAGAGATCATTGTCAATTCACTTGAGTTAGGGTCATAAATGTATGTCATAGGCTGGTCATCTAAGCTTCAACAGGATAAGTCTCATCTTTCATATCGGTTCTGCATATCTGCTCCCATTGGTGGCTGATAGGTTATAGCTTATGTGCTGTATTCCTCTTCTACGTGGCTAATGCCTAATTAATACAAACAATATAAATCTTGTACCTAGCTATAAAGAGCTATAATTACATTGTATCTGTGATGTGATAAGTAGATGCTATTTGCCGTATTTAGATGGGGCAACAACTACTAAAACATATGTGACAACCAGTCAAATTTAAATCCTTAAATATTATACTGTAGTAATCCTAACTGAAGCTCATCAGGACAATCTGGCTGATTGGGAGCACCTACCTTGTATCCTTTATGTCAGGTAGTATGCCACCCTTTCCATGACAGGATGAATTCAACTTCCTAGTAATATATCAATGTGTGTTCAGAGAGACAAGAAAGGGCTCATGATATGCTAGGTCTAAGATAAATTGCAGCATTCTATATCAGTGAACCAAAAAGGGTTAAATGAAGGAGATAACTGACTCCTATTTCACTTTGTTCTATCTAAATGCTATCAAAACAGGTACATTATGAGACTGTCAGTAACGTACATCATAAGTCCTAGTTGCCACAGTTGTAATTCCCATCAAACAGAAAAGTGTAGTTCCCACCATGGGAATCAGTGAGCCACCAGTAAGTGTGTCGTGTACCAGTGCCTGTTGCAAAAACCCTTTGCAGTGATGTCTATGGAGAGGGTAAAAATATGCAACTGTACGGACTGTCTAGTCCTTGGTAGTATACTGTACAAACTGCCTAGTCCTTGGGTAGTATACTGTATGGACTATCTAGTCCTTGGTAGTATACTGTATGGACTGTCTAGTCCTTGGTAGTATACTGTACGGACTGTCTTGTCCTTGGTGGTATACTGAATTTACTTGATCATCAATTATAAGCAAAATATTAATCCAGCTATAACTGAAACAAGTAGAAAATAATTCATACTTCTCTGGAAAGTACCTGTAGCTGGTATACATAATGCTGGGCATACTTTTGTTTCCACTGGGATGGATTCTCCATGTTTTCCCTGGGCTGTCAGGTGGAGGTGGCAGAGATTGCATATTTTCTCTAGTGTTTCCCTGTCCACTTGGAATCACTACAGTTTCTATGTCATGCAGTCTATGATAAGTAAAACAGGTCTAAACACCTTTCTTCTTATTGGCCAAGATCTGGCTACAGTAGCAGCAGCATTTTGAATTAAAGTCTCCTGCACATGCAGGTTAATGATGTCTGCAGCAAACCATAACATTTTTCCAAGTATAATTGTGATGTAATCCAAAGAGTTTTGGATTTCAAGGCAAAGTGAAGCACTGAGTTTACAAGATCATTTTATTGCTTCCTGAATTGTTCTGCTAGGCTGTATTGGTTAATTAGTATGTAATTCAGCTAATGGCACATTCATTAACATATTTTGCCATTTTTCCTTGTTTTGAGACTCTGAATTAACTGAAGAGCCACTTAATGAATACACTGTAGTGATCTATGGTATGTGCTGCACTACACAATGCGTACAAGATAGCAGCACTTACTGTAGTCATTCATGAATCTGGCCACTCATCTCCGAACTGTTCCCATGACTTTATCCATATGGTAATTTTCCTTTACAAAACAATGCTGCATTCATTGTAGAATTTGTAGAAGCACAAACATCATAGACACATTATTTTTTTTTTCTGACTGCTTCTTCTAAGCAAGCAATGTTTCATAATATTAATTTGTTTTATAACAAAGCAGAACTGTGAGTTTCATCTAAACAAGCAACATAAAGCTGCTGTACTCATGCCTCACTGCATACAAGCATGTCTTCTGGTTTTGTCTACCTAGGAGTAATTCTGAAATATAGACATTCAGTTTTACAGTTGTTCTAAGATGTACATTTTATTACTTTTCCCTCTAATGGTTTTCCCCTTAGTTCATCCTTTATCAGTGAATTACATTTTTATCTACTTAAGAAAGTAGACAAAAGAGGAATATATGCAAGTTTTTATTAATCATAATTCTAAATTAATTGAAAAATTAATCAATAATGTCCAGGGTCTTGACAGTTTAATTTTACATGATATTAATTATGAACAGTATAAGTTTGAACATGCTTGAATATTTTATAGTATTGATGAACATGTGCAAATAATAAAGAGCCAGAAAATAAAACCACTTAACTGGGACCTGAAAGATTATGCTAATAATAGGGCTTATCTGTTACCACCCCCTCCTCAGGTTTGGGATATGAGGGGACAAAAACAACAGGCCATTACAGTTAATTCAGTGGGCAGTGGGCAACCCAACCTAAACTTTGATCATTTAGTGGAAGATGAAACCTTAGGAGCTGAACCTGCACCTGACAGCACCAGTGTTTTAGAACAAGCAGCCTGACCACAGTTGGGGATGTTGGAGATAATTAAGACCAGGCAAATACAAGCAGAGTATCAATCTCATCCCTACAATAGAACACCTGGAAAGGGCAATTATCTGAGAGGGGGGCAGCAGAGGGGAGGAATGAGCTCACGGAGGGGACATTAGTCACTACACAGCAGAAGGTGGACCAACCCCAGTTGGCAGCCTATGAGTTCCAACTGGTAAACAATCTTCCTGCTAACACCAGTGATGAAAAGCTGCTTCGCACCCAGCACCAGGATCACCTCTTACCTTCTTGTACTACTGTATCTAATAGTAGTGGTGATTTCTTGGTATACAATTGTTCAAATTATTTAATTGATGAAAAAGTGCAGACCTTTTTGTTAGGGTCTCACCTTTGCCCCAACAAAACATTCTGTTATTGCACATGTGCTCACTGATTTATAATACTATGTACAGAAGCTCAATTTTAAGGTGATTTTTCCAACAACAATGGACCCCTTTCAACTTTCTAGTACTTATATCCCCTCTCTCTGACCTATGCTAGCATTATATGAGAAACTGCGTAAGTTGGATATTAGGTATAGTCTAGCACAGCAAAGACCATTTAATAATATGGATAACCTCAGGTGAAGGGAAAGATAGACAAGTATCATTAAGGAATAATACCAACATCAGGATAATTAAGCTAGATAAAGGTGGAGGCTTAGCAATTTTCAATAAAGGTGACTACAACTTAAAAATGAAGCTTCTTTTGACTGACTGTACTTATAGGGAAGTATCCCTCAATGAAAAGAATGGAGTATACAGGCAAATAAGGGGACAGCTACATGATCTTTTTTTATCAAGAAGACAATTACAGTTGATGAATATAACTACTTAAATACATCTAATCCAAAAGCACCTTCAATTTTTGGTGACCCCACGTTGTACAAAAGTATTGAACAACTACCCATGCACCCAATAGTGGATGCACTGGCAGTATTACCCATCCCTGTGAAAAGTACTTGGATACCAAGTTAAAATCTCTGCTTTTGAAGAGTCTGAAATTTTTCGTGACTCCTGGGAATTTCTGCAAAAAATGAGTACTATTCCATTCAATGCATCCTACATACCTATACACATAGATGTTAAAGACCTTTATTCTGTTATACCCACGAGTCGGGAGTTAATGGTTTTGTGAATATCTGGCTGAAAAAGGTCTGTCATAAGATAAAATGAACCTTTATGAAAACTTGATAAATATGTTAAAAAATATTTTTTTAACATTTGACAAAGTCATTTACCATCAATGTATTGGGGTTGTCATGGGGTCTTCTTGTGGTGGTTTGTTTGCAAACATTGTGACGTTACAGTGGGAGAAGATCTATTTATTTACATCATGGTTCTAGACCCACTGTAAGTTTTATATACAAGATTCGTGGATGATATCTTTATTTTATGTGATGGGAAAAAAGACCTAATCCCACCATTCATCCAGTTCATCAATGATTCAACCTCGTTTCTTAAGTTTACCTACACCTACAGCTGTGAACATATTTTCATGTATGGCTTATAAAGGACAATTCAAATGATATGTTTCTTTCCAAAATATATTATAAGAAATATATTCCAACAGTTTTCTTCACTTTGATAGCTCCAACCCCATTATCCAGAAAAAGGCTGTCATAAAGGGTCAATTCATCTGTGCAGCCAGGATGACTTCGAGAGAAGGCAGTTTTTAGGATAAATGCCACATTTTGAAATCTATGTTTTCCAAAAGGTGTTATCCCACTGTCTTTATAGACAATGCAATGTATGAAGTGGTGAATAAAAGGCAGACAAACTATTTTGCTCCCATACTATCCCCAAAAAATGTCTGCCATCACACATTACAAGTTAGCTTTCCAAGTTTGAGGGAAGCCAATGGGATATCTAATGCTGACAACAACTTATATTGCTCTTTTATTACTCTGTTCACAAAATATAGTCTGTTAATAAAAATCATACTTGAGAAAAACTAGATAATTCTACTTGATGAAAATCTCCTAAGGGAAAATATTGGTGAAAAACCAATAATTATATATTGCAGGGGAACTAATCTCAAGGCTTTGTTTGAAAAAGCATTGAAGCAGACTACTGTTAAGGGCATGAAAACTTGTGGAGGTTGCAATTATTGTAAGTTTGTCATCACTACACAACAACTGCGGGTCAATCAACATGTAATTAACATTAATTGCTTGTAGACTTGCAACTCCACAGGAGTGGTATATTGTGCTACCTATAATTCATACCCATGCTTTTATATTGGAAAACCAAAAGAAAACTGCATGAGAGAATTATGAACACATTTATTATGTCATGAAAAATAAATTGACAAATGCATCAGCTAAACACATTAATGAAAGTCCTTCACATCACTTTAAATTTTGTATTGTTTAGGAAATACAGGTATATGATAGACATGGTCCATGGCAATTACATCTTGAATGGTGTGAGTTGTACGGGCAACTCAAGTTAAATTCTAACAACTGGCCTGGCTTAAATGGTCAACTCACTTACTGCCTGTTGAGGTTACAAATGTTCATAGGTTCATAGGTTCATACTAGGCTATCTGCCCTAGGGCATTTATAAGCCTAGCCAGAGTGTGTGTGGCTTTCACCACCCCTTAGGATGAGAATACTATACCCATTAGTTTGCTGTGCCTTTGTCCAGCAGTGACACAGAGATGATTCCCGGGGTAAACCTACGATCTCCCATCCACTCGTCAAGATTTTTCTTGAACAGAGTCAGTGAGGGGCTCTGCCTCACATGGACTGGGATTCTGTTCCATAGTGTAGGGAGTCTCTGGGTGATGAATCTGTCCCTCCAGCACGTCCTATTTATATCCGTGTTGAGGTTTAAGTCTCTTGCTCTCGTGGCTCTGGTGGATTTGGATTTTTGAGGTGGAGCATGTCCATTAATTCGGGTTGGACATGGCCTTGTATGTCAGGCACAGATCACCTCTGAGCAGGCGGTATGCGACTGAATAGAGCTGGAGTTTCTTCAGTCGGGCATCGTATGACATATGTTTGAGCCCCTTTATCCTTTTGGTGAGGAACTTTTGGGGTCTTTCCAACTGCTGCAGGTGTCGGGTAAGGTACATTCTACTCAATCATTGGTCTGATAAGTGAAGAGTACAGGGATACAATGACCTCTCCTGATCTGGATGTGAATCCCTTCATGATCAGGTGGGCAATGTAGAAGGTCTTCCTAACCACTTTGGCAATGTGAGTGTCAAAAGAGAGGTTACTGTCAACTTGGGTCCCCAGGTCCCTGATAACTTCTTCCATGTTTAATGGATTACCACCTATGTGGTAATTAGGGGTTACCTTGTTTTTCCCAAAGGGTATGACTATACATTTTTTGGCATTTAGCTTAAGGCCATGGCTCTGGCACCAGTTATCCATTTCTATGAGACCTCTCTGGAGGATGTCTGTGTCTGATGGAGTGTCAATTATGGTGCCCGGTTTGCAGTCATCTGCAAATTTTGTCAGCCACAATCCCCCTATGTTTGCCTGCACTTCAGAAAAATAAATGCCAAACAAGAGGGGGCCCAGGACTGAGCCCTGTGGGACACTGCTCGTGACCGGCTTAGAGTCTGACATGGCACCAGCAACTCTAACCCTGTGTGTTCTGTCCTTGAGCCAGTTTGCAACCCATCTTGTGACATATGGGTTTACATCTAAGCTGGTGAGCTTTTCTATGATGCCCGAGTGGGGTATTGTGTCGAACGCTTTTGCTAGGTCAAGGTAGGCTGTGTGAACTGCCTTACCCTCATCAATGGCCTTAGTGACTGTTTCGAAAAAGTCGACCAAGTTCAAGAGGCAGGATCTGCCCTTGACAAAGCCAAATTGGGTAGGATCCAGTAGAAAGATAGCTATAGGTTTTAAAATTTAACAAAGTGGACAGCTTTGTCAGTTTTATTTTCTGGTGTAGAATGCTGCTATGGTATTAAATACATGGTTAAAAAATATTTTTGAAACAACAATTTCATGACACATACATGTATATTTTATATTGTTGTTTCCATATACAGTTTCATACATATTTTTCATGCATTCTTAAATATGGGTTCATACTATTTATTCAAATCATAGACTGCATGCATTTTATTTAATCTAACAAAAAAAGTTTGCACTTTAAAAGTTGAAGAGTTCTTATATTTGGTTTGATTTGCTAGTATATGTGCCTTATTTCTTAAAACTTGGTACTATGCATTTTTTAACTTTTAAGTATTTTAACTTGTAAGTTTCTTTAAAAAAAAAACTACTTGGCTTTGGAAACTATGCTGGGGACTTGGCTAAAACATAACTGTGTTTAGCGATTCTGATTGGTTTAGGGTAGTATAAAGGGAAGTGGAAATGCTTCCATGATTATCTGATGAAGTTTCCAACATTGAGACAAAAGAGCTTACGTTTTATATTTTTATTAATTTAGTTTATATTAGTTTACTTAATAAATTAAACCTTGTCTGGATGAGTTTTGAGGTACGGTCAAGTCCACTGTATTCTTATACTAGTTTGTGCCTTCTTTTTGTTTATACTGTTAGAACTGTCTTGTAAATGTAAACGTAAAATCAATATATTTCCTATTAAGAAAATTATAACAAAATTGTGTTGTGCCCTAATAAAACCCAGTTGTTGACCAGGTAGATGCACTGGACACACAGTTTATATCCAGAAACAACCTGAGAGCAAAATTTGGTTAAGTGAGTTGTTCAAGATCGTACCCTATGCCAGAGGAACTGCAGTGCACAGCCTTAATCCTGTATGGCAGCTGCAGTCTTACTGCTGATATCCCTTTCTTAAAGAGATGAAAGCAATTAAATCTGTTTTGATTAATGTATGAGTCCTTAGACAGTATCACTATAAAATAAAAGTAAACCATGAAAAATGTTTCACCTTTCCTTAGCAAACATTCTCTCTGATGCACAGACATAAAAATGTGATTTAAGCTGCCTGATGCATCACATATATCTGCAATTAGGTCTGCTACTTTTGTCTCATGATTTTCAGTATATTTCCCATTATATTTATTTTGCAAATCAGTTACCCTTTTTCACTTTGTCCTAAATTAACCAATTAATCAACCAATTAATGAATTAGTCCTGTTTTACTTACATTTCCAGCAAAAGAATTTGAGAATTATTACCAACACATTATCATACTCTTACAGGACAAAATCTGAATATAAAAATTGCCTTTAGTATGTTATCTGTTTTGTTATAATTTCAAGGAAAATAACCTTTTTATGAAAATTTGCACATAGGATTATGTTTTAAGTTATCTGGCTGCAGCTTTACTATAATAGTTACCACTGGTTTAAAGCAATTACCATTTTTGTTGGTTACCACCATCTTTATGAATACATTTTTCCATATATCTACTCATACGTTTATCAATGTTGAAATCTTTGTGCAAACTCATGTCACTTTTTCTTCACAAACCAAGGAATAAGCATCAAAACATTGTTTTTTTCTTGACAGAAAATAAATACTTTTACTTGAACCTAATCCAATTATGTCAGACTAACAGTCACTGGTTAACCAGGAATTGAACCCTGAATCTTCTACTTCTTTACATAACTTAAAATACTTCACATTTTTTTACTATAAACACAAAAAGGCTTTGAAGCTTTGAATATTTATCCATGTAACAGCCTAGTATGTTTACCTGCTTAGATCCTAGCTCTAACTAATAAGTAACATAAATAAACTATTTATTTCTTATTGCAACACTTTATTTTCCTCATATATTATTGATTTATTTAATTATGGCTAGAATTTAGAACAGTGATGACTTTTTTAGCCTTTTGTCTTTGTTGGGTATCAAACCATAACTGTTTCTCATTCCACTCAGAGGTCATTGAAGCATCTTCTATAGTTAGTACATAGTAATCCTTTTACATGACTCTAGAGACATGCCTATCCCATCTTTACTTCTCTACACTGTGAAAACCTTTTGGAAAATGACTGTGTTTGATACCATGCATGTGTAGGAACAAACTTGCCCCTTTTGTAATGCTGATAATTAAAACTATTGCTGATTCCAGATTACCTGTAATGCTTATCTTGTGACAAAAAAAGTGAAGTCAGTCGAACCAGCTTTAGCTATACAATATTTCATGCACTATTAAAGTTTACACTTGCATATTTCCCTGCCCATTGTCAATAATGTTATTTTAATCTAGTCTGTGACCATAATAAATTGTATTATGATGTATAAAAGCTCACTAATTTCCCTCTATGAACGGGAAAGTTCCACTATAATATAACCAACTTGTTGATTATTTTCTTATAGACAAATGCAGTCTGTAATAATCAAGTTTTACCAAGAAATCTGAATACTTTTAGTTTTGTCAACATTGGGAATGCAACAAATCAAAACCAAGTGTACTTATAAATTCTACAGTTTACCATACTGTAGTTGCTTAATGTTTTGGAGAAAACATATCTTAAAAGTACTTGGATTTTAGTTATCAATACCTTAACAGTCTTACATGCATGCATTTTTGCAATTAAATTCTGTGGTTTAAATATCATTAAAACACTATAATCTTACATTTCCTTTTTGAACCTTTAGCACTAAAGCATGCCATATAAAATAAAACCAAAAGATACTTGCATTAATACCATGCAATATGCTTTTTTTCTTGTGTTCAAGAATAAAAAAATTGTGCTAACATCTCCTAGTAAGTAAAGACTCATGTTAAACATTAGTTCTAACTTTTAGCAGTAAATATTCCTTCCTTGATTTCCTTTTTTTTTTTTTTTTTTTTTTTTTGCATCAAAGGGAAATGAAGTATTACAACTTTGAAAGGGAGAAGGCCCACACTACAATCAGGCCAAAGTGAAAGAAAATAAACCTGGAATAAAACAGCTAGGTTAGAAATTTACAAATCGCTTGGCTTACAGCTAACATCTGGAACTCATTACATTAAGACCAAAACTGTCTTTGTTGCATTCAATTTATGTACCAATACATTTAGAATTAAAACTTGTTTACATGTGACTGCTTTAAAATGTCATTGTACATAGAACATGTGAAAAGAAAGAAAATGTTATTAAAATTAAGGAATCTTTTTGTGCACATTTTTTTCTTCTTTCTTGCTGAAAGGTGGACTGAAGGGCAGAGGTCTGCCTTTCACATAACACAAAATATAGCATTTCTGCTTGGGGATTTTGTAAAAGTCTTTGTATAGTATGAATGTCTCTGTAAACTGGAAGTAAGTGGAATGTTCTTTTGCATTTGCAATCATTGAAAACAGTCTGCAGAAATCTTTGATTAATCTGGGAGTTGAAATTCTGAAAAACATTGCCAGGCAGAATATTTTATATTTTAAATTACAACATATTTTGATTTATCTTCCTTGGCAAATCCAAATAACAAAAACATGTGACAAACTCACATATGGTACTGCTATTAGGCTTTTAACCAATTTATGGCTAATTCATACTGCAAAAAAAGACAGATATTGATAAATTTTTTTGATATATAGTGTCAATAGCAACAGTGTCATTTCATCAAACATAACCAAACAACATCCACAGAAACGGACTGCTGAGATGTCAAATTAGATTAAGCGTTTTCATTCTTTAATCTGAAGAACTTTATCTGAGTAAAATAATACATTAAACAATTGTTTAAATAAATTGTACAACCCAATGTATTTCAACAAGGCAAACACCCTTATCCAATAAACAATGAAGTTAATGAATAAATTACTGGCTAAAGAAATAATTAAGGTGACAGCCAGTTTAATTACACATAACTTAATATTTACAAGTTCATTAAATCCTGACTGTTTATCAGCTCTCAAATTAGTCTACCACCTAACCTATTTAATTTGTAAAACATTATTAACACTTTGCACAAAAAATTGTTTTGAAAGCAAGTTACATAGAAATAAGATGTTCACCAATAGTTATTTACATTATGGTAGCAAACATCTTGGCTTTATGAAAGGGAATATTGTTAGGGGTCAAGTCATTAGGCTTAGCAGGCTAATTAGTGATGATTATCATTTCTTCAGTGAAGTGGACACTTTAATAAAATGTTTGAGAATGGGTTTACTTACTCAACAAATTAATTTCTATAAAAGACGAAGTGGTCCATTCTAGGAGTAATAACTTTTTCCCCATGTTAATAAGTGTTTTTTCTCCTACCAAAAAAGTTGAGTCAACAGTAGAGTTGGATAGATGTTGCACTTTCCCCATTCTAATTATTGTTGATGCTGTGGAAACTCAAGAAATTTTGAGGAACAATTGAAAAGTTCATAGGTTCACAGGTGTTTACTAGGCTAATGATCACAAGGGCCTTTTTAGGCCTAGCCATGCATCTGAAATATCTGACAAGTTCTGACACCCTTGATATGTGTAAGCATGGCCCTTTAGCAAATTGCTGCAGCTGTGAAAAGTTATTATATAGGAAATACTACTAGAATGCTTTCCATTAAAAAGAAAGACTACAACAGTGCTTTGGCCAAACATGCATCTATTTGTAGTAATTTAAGGAAATTCTGCTTCTTTGTCTTAGAAGTAGTTGATCAGAGTTCATTTGTGAAAATTTTTGATAATGTTTTAGAAATTAAAGAGGATAGGTGACAGATTAATTTGAGAGCTGATAAGCAGCCAGGACTTACTGAACTTGTAAATATGAAATGCATTTAAAAATAAACTTATTTAAGTTATTTGTAATTCAACTGGGTGTCACCTTAAATTACTTCTTAAGTCAGTAATTTATTCATTAAATCTATTGTTTATTGGATGAGGGTGGCTGTTTTGTCAAAATATGTCTTGTTGTATAATTTATTTAAACAATTGTTTAATGTATTATTTTAATCTGATGAAGTTTTTGAGAATTAAGAAAACAAAAGCACTTAATTTAATTTTATGTCTCAGCAGTCCATTTCTGTGGAGATGTTTAGTTCTGTTGTTGTGCATCCTTCCACTAGTCTACCTGATGTGTAGTATATCTTCAAACATGAAAGGTTCTGAGAATTTTGAGAACTTACATTCATCAGTTTGTTTTTTTTCTCTTTTTGTTCCTGCTATGCACAACAGTAAAGAATATTTTACTCCTTGTTGTACTAGACCATGCAGCATGTCCTCAATGCTGCCTTAAGACTGAAAAACATTAATTTATTAGCTTTTTATGTCCGGAAAAACTACCTGTGAAATGTTCTCCATCATTGTAGTGAAAAGATCACTGTTTATGCATTTCACAATGAAATACTGAGATTGGCATGACATATAATTTTGTGAGATAAATCCCACTGTCTGTAGACACCCTTATCTCCAATCCTTGAAGATACTTCAGGCCTATTTTTTAGTCAGTTGAAGAAATGAGATCCCTTCTTCCATTCATCTTACCACTGCTTTCCCCCTCATGTGCTATCTGCATCATATCATTTACAGGAAGATGAAGTAACATGCTAGGTTGTTTTAGACAAACAGGCTGAGCATATCAATCTTAAGAGGGTCTTTACTACTCTCCATCTTTAATAAGTTCACTGAGACATAAACGTGGTTAAGGCAAGACATTTATTGTTCAGAGTAGTATGGCAGCAAGTTGAAATTCCACATAAAGTGCAAACATGCAAAAACCTAAATAATCTGTAAAACATGCCAGTCTTAAGTACATGAATCAAGGCACAGACTAGTCTCATGTAACACCTTCTGGAAAAGTCTTTCCAATCATAATTCATATCTTTAATTCACAGAAGGATAATACAATCATAATTTAGTACCTGCTAGATAGTTGGACATTGGCATGTTTTCCAATTTTCCTTTACACAGCAATGCTGTATTCATTGCTGAACTTATACATTGACAATCTACAAAGATGTATTATTTATTTTTCTAATTGCTTCTCATAGGCTGCTAGTCTGTAGTCTCAGACCACATAGTGCAGGGTGGGGGGGGGGCAGCAGTAATTGGTTTTCAGTTTGGCTAAAAGTTCCAGGCTTCACTGTCATATCTTAGACAATTCAAATGTTTTATGAGACCCCACAACTGTCCAGAGAAAAGAGAGAGAACACATTAATATTTGAAAGGGCTCTGCTACCAAGTACACAATTATATGTGTCATTTGATTTGATTTAGTAGTAGAGTAGAGAGAGTAACCTATGGTGCAGAGGGATACAGTCTTTCCAACAAGCTAATGTGTTTTACAGTTGAGTATATTTTTTGTAGTATGGAGGCCAGATAAGGGATAGGCAAGGTGTCTTATACAGGTTCATGGAAGCTCCCCAATCAAGGTTGCTATGATTGTGCTACAGTGTTAGTGATATTCTGGGATGTTCATACCTGAACTGTTTATAGAATAATGCTTACAGTAGGACCATATACTTAGCTTCACATAAACGTAATACACTGAGAAAACAACTAACTTAAAAAGTCATTTATCTACATCTGCAAATAGTGCATAACGATGATGATGATGATGATGATGACACTAGGAACACAGGAACGGTAGCAATAACAGTTTCAAAAATTACTGTTAACTATTACTGAACCAAAGGCTACCGAAGTCAAAGGTCGAGGACTCAATATGAAAAAAAAACCTCCTATTTGAACCTCGCACCTGAGTAGTCAGCCACTGTACAGCAGCATATTACTGCAATTGTATGATAAGTGAAATAAATAATAAAGCAATTCAGCTACCTTCACTGCAAATTATATGTTCTTTCTTCATTAACTATAAGTATTATTTTGAAAAAAAAATCTCTAAAAATCCATAGACTGGTACATAGGAGCCAATAAAATGAAAAAAGTTGGAAACACAGTGTAAAGCTCTTTTTGTATGTTTTAAAAACTCACCAGGTTATTTTATTTATTTATTTATTTATTTATTTATATTTGTTGACCGGGAGTGTCCGACTGGACGTAGGTCCATTTTCAGTGGAGGCCCAGGGAGAAAAGCTCCACAGTTAAAATAAACAGACAGTATTTACATTGGATTACATAGCGATTATCAATTTACATAGCAATTACTTACAACATATTTACAGATGAAGAACATAGTACATCAGTAGACAACTAGAATCTTTATCTGTGAAGTACATAACAGACATTAACAAATGTTACAATAAGAAGTTCCTGCTGTATAATAAGTACTAGGCTTATGAGCATCTGAGCTTGCTATAATCAAGGTAGTTAGTGGAGTGGAAAGAAAGGTAGTGGTTGGATGGGGTGGGTGATATTAGAGTGGGAGTTGCAAGGGCATAGCCAGCATGTTTTTAGGTGTGCTTTTAGTACAGTTTTGAAATGGGTGCATGATGGTATGGAGGTAATTGTGGGTGGGAGGGAGTTCCATAATTTGGCTATGGTGCAAGTGAATAGTGCTTCACCAGCTGAGTTATTGGCTTTAGTGATCTGCAAGTGATTTTTGTTGCTGGATCTTAGTGGTCTGGTGGTGCGATAGGGTTGGAGTAGATTCTGAAAGGATGGGACAGTTAGTGGATGGTTTACTAGTTTGTGGGCGAGTGAGAGTTGATACCATTGAAGGAAGTGAGGGAGTTCAAACCAGTCCAGTTCAGCAAGTGAGAGACAGTGGTGACTACGGTAGGATGCCCCTGTGGCGAATTTGGGGATTTTGTTGTAGCAGGTCTCTAGCTTGTTTAGATCGTATTGCCTTAGGTTGGTATATATTGGAGAGGCATAAAGTAGAGTGAAGATAAAGTGGGAATTTGCTATTGAAATCTTTGCTGCTTTGGTGAGAAGTTGCTTATTTCTGTATAACGCTCTTAGTTTTTTGTGGACTTTTTTTATGGTCATGGATATGTGAATGTCAAATTTTAATTTATTGTCTATTTCCACTCCTAGCAATTTGGCGTGTTCAGTTGGGTATATAGTGGTGTTGTCTTTTGTTGTGATGTTAAAGTGAGAGTTGTTCTGGGTTTGTTTGGTGGGTTGAAAGATGAGTAGTTTAGTTTTGTTTGGGTTGAGTATTAATTGGGCATCGGATAACCAAGTTTCAACAGAGGAAAAGGCTTCCTGTGTGACTTTTTGCAGTTTGGGTAGGGACTGGGCTGAGCATATGATGGTTGAGTCATCTGCGTATTGTATGAGTGTGCCATGTTTGGTGGCAGAGGCTAGATAATTGGTGAAAACAGAGAAGAGTAGGGGTCCAAGGATGGATCCTTGGGGAACCCCTATGGAGACAGGTAGTTGGGGAGATATGTCATTCTGCCATACAATGGATTGTTGCCGATCAGACAGGTAACTCTGAAACCAGTTGGTGACTGATTGTAAGAAGGATAGGTTACTGAGGACAGAGATAAGTTGTTTGTGTGGGACCATGTCAAATGCTTTAGATAGGTCTAGGAAAGTAGCAGAGGAGAGATAGCCATTGTTTTTATGCTGAAGGATAGTGTTAGTAAAGGAGAGTAAAGCAGTGGTGGTGCTATGATTTGGTCAGAAACCATGCTGAGTATTGGAAAGGAGGTTGTTAGTAAGGAGGTAGTCTGAGACCTGAGAGTGTATGCATCTCTCTAGTATTTTGAAGAGTGGAGAGAGAATAGCTATGGGGCGGTAATTGGTTAGTTCTGTGGAGGATCCGCCTTTGTGGAGGGGAATTATATGTGATACTTTCCACAGTGTGAGAACGTAACTTTCTGACAAAGATTGGTTAATCAAGATGGATACTGGGTACGCCAGGGCATCAGCTGCGATTTGTAGGTATTCACTTGGGAGGTTGTCTGCTGCTAATTTGGTGGGCTTAAGTTTAGTTAAGAGTTTTTTGATGTTGGAGGTAGGTACATGAGAAAAAAGAGAAGGCAGTGGGGAGATTACTAGTTGAAGGTGTGGGTTGGAGGGGAGGGGGGGTTGTGTTGTTTAGCTAGTGATAGTATGGTTTGTGTGAAATGTGTGTTGAATGAGGTAGCAATATTTTCTGAGGAGTGAGGGATGTTAGGAGGAGGGGTACTCACTTTACCTGGGTGGAGGATGGAGTTTATGGAGGACCAGAATTGTTTGGGGCTGTGTTGGGAGGAGTCTATGGCAGACTGGTAGTATTGGAATTTGTCCTGTTTTACTAGATTTTTGACTCTATTGCATAGTTCTAGGAATTTCTGTGTAGTTGAGGGGGTTTTGGTTTTGTACCAGTGCTCCCAGGCTTTATCCCTGTTTTTCATTTCTGACTTAGTGGTTTTCTGTAGCCATGGGGAGGGTTGTGCTTTGATTCTGGAAAGTCTTATTGGGGCATGGTAATTAAGGATGTTCAGGAAGATAGTATTAAAAAATTCAACTGCATCATCAAGACTGAGGTACTTTAGAGGCTGCCAGTTACATTCTTTGAGGGATGAGATGAATGTGAGTGGGTTAAAGTTTAGTTTTTTACGTATTTGATGGTAGATGACAGGTTTAGCTTGGTATAAGTATTTTTTGAGTAGGAATGTTGGGGAGTGATCACTGAGGCTATCTGATAAGCAGCCTGTTATATATGACTGGGGGCTCTTACTGACTAGTATCCAATCCAGAGTAGTGTGCTTGCTGGAGTTGTTATTTATCCTGGTTGGCAAATGGACTAGTTGGGTGAAGCCATGAAGGTTTACATGATGGGTTGGATGGTTGCCAGAACAGGATTGCCAGTCAATATTGAAATCACCTAAAATGATAGTTTCTTGGGGGAGATGGTGGGTAGACCAGCTGAGGAAGTTTTCTAGTGGAGGGATGTTTTGGCCAGGTGGGAAGTAGCATCCAATTATGTTGATGGTTTTGTTTTGGTTTATTTTGAGGTTGGTATATATATATATATTATTTCTTCATTGCCTATTTGTGGAGCTGATGATTTTAAGATCTGGATGTTTAGATGCTGTTTAAATATTATAGCTACACTGCCTCCTTTCTTGTTTAGCCGGTCTACTCTTAGTATGCCATAACCTGTAGGGAGTGTTTGCTCACAGGTAATGTGAGGTTTTAGCCAGGTTTCTGTCAGGATGACTATATCTGGGGAGTACAAGTCTATGGTGGCATGGAGTTCGTGGATTTTGTTAGATATACTTCTAATATTTAGGCTTAGTAGAAGGAAGTCACTTGGCTTTCTATTGGCTGTAATATGGGAGAAGTTGTGGTTTCTAGTCTGATTATGAGGATTGGGGTTGGCGATGGTAGGGCAGGGTTGGGGTGGATGTCTCCACTTAGGGCTAGTTTTGATATGCATGAGGTTATTCGTTTTCTCAGTTTTTGAATGTGTTTGTTTATAAGGGAAATTTATGATTGTGCTCTGTGGGTAATAGGTATGGTGGGAGGGTTACTATGTTAAGTTGTAGGGATGCTTTATGTTTGAGTAATGTAGTTGGTAGAATATGTGGGGGGTGCATATGGATGGTTCTTGAGTTGGTGGGAGGGGAGCTGAGTGAGGGTGAGACATGAGTGGTGGTGTGAGTAGTAGTAGTATAGTGGTAGTGGTTGAGTGGGGGAATGATGGAGCTTTGGTAGGATGTAAGATATGCAAGGAGAGTGCATGCAGTGAGCATAGGTAAGGTATGCTTGTACATGTTAGTTGAGGAGGTGTGATAGTAGTGGGAAGATGGAGGAGGTAGTGTTGGGTTAGCACTGTGGTTGGCTATTGGAAAGATGGGAGGGGTTTGTGAGTGTAATAAAGGTGGGACCACTGGGGGCAGGAGGGAATAGGGGGCAGGGTGGGGAGCGAAGGGGGTAGAAACCCTGTTAGTTGCTCTTATGAGGGGGCTGGAAACAATCAGTTAACAGAGTTAACTGATAAATGAACATATGATAGTGACAAGGGTGGTTATTGTTTTAAAAATGGTGCCTGCAACAGGTAATATTTATTAACTTTGGGATTGTCTTAAGGTAATAAACAGGGAAGGGGGAGGGGAGAACAAGGGTGTGAGCAGGCAATTCTTTGTACTGCTGCTAATGAGCCAAAGCAAAGATAAGTTTGTGTTTAAGAAACAAACATAATTGACCAAGGACTGCTCTGAAACTGTAAGTCATTTCTTAACCATTTCTCAGTTGGAAAAACAGGATAACCTTGTATCAGTAGGCTACTGTGGTCTCAGTTTAAATTAACAAACACACAGTATTGATCAGTTATGGATACTATTTGCTAACAGACGGGAATAAGAGAGAAAGTGGAACATGAGTGTGTGTGTGTGTGTGTGTGTGTGTGTGTGTGTGTGTGTGTGTGTGTGTGTGTGTGTGTGTATGTGGGGTGGGGGGGCTGCTTACAAGCCAAAGCAGAGTGCTCTCCAGGGGAAAATGAATATTGGCTCAAACAGGTAGACACATACTCAAAGTTAACTTTAGCTGTTTGTAGACAGTTCAGACCCGGACTGCACTTTTCTTATAAGAAAGATAAAGGTGGTACCGCAGTTGAATACTTAAGAGTGGTGTTAGGTCTAGAAAAGAAGAGTACAGAGATGAGTAAGCACTTTGAGATGGTAAAGATATATTATAAAGATTACAAAAAACAAACTGAGCAAATAGCTACTGTATGCAGGAAAATATGTCTTGAACCAACTACTAGTATATGGAGATACTGAGCCAATTGGAAAAACATCTGTTAGAAGATAAAAATATAGTGAGCAGCATTCTGTCGAGGTTGTCTAATGTGATTCTATCCGCCAGTAACAGCACAATTATATGGAAATAATTAGACACCAGTATGAGCTGTCTACACACAACACAATTACATCAATAACATTAGTGAACAAGGTGCAGCTATGCAAATAGACCATACTATTATACTAAAAACAACTTGGTGCAGACAAAATGCTAGCATGGCACAGTAACTTCCAATAATAAAGCATAAATCATATTAGATGTCTAACACAATTCAACATAAACATATACAGTTTTAAAATGTCTAACACAATTCAACATAAATAGGCATTTACAGTTGTAAAACACTTACTGGAGAGACGCTGAGTGTCTCATGGGGCCTGTAACAGAGTGGATTGTAGTTTTAAAAATGGTGCCTGCCACGGGTAAAATTTATTAACTTTGAGATTGTCTTAAGGTAATAAACAGGGAAGGGGGAGGGGAGAACAAGGGTGTGAGCAGGCAGTTCTTTGTACTGCTGCTAATGAGCCAAAGCAAAGACAAGTTTGTGTTTAAGAAGCAATCACAATTGACCAAGGACTGCTCTGAAACTGTAAGTCATTTCTTAACCATTTCTCAGGTGGAAAAGTGGATAACCTTGTATCAGTAGACTACTGTGGTCTCAGTTTAAATTAACAAACATACAGTATTTGTACAGATAAATGGTAACTGGCACAGCTGAGATTTCATTTTAGGTGCAGATGTAAAATGTGCTGGATAACGCAAACAGAGTGTTAAAGCCACCCCTTTAAAAGTATTCCTGGTACAAAAAAAATTCAGAAGTAAAATAGAAGAATGTTGATGCTTTACATTCTAGTTGCTGTTCTGACTATGCCAATAACGTTAGATTTTGAGTTATAATGCTTATATATTGCAAGAGTTTAAAGCATTCCATATAAAGGTGAAGTGTGGTACCATTGTCTTCATGTGATTTAAAAAAAAAACATAATTTGTCCTGGTAGTTTGATATTTTTTCTGTACAAAAACTTATTCATACACAAGTTTATAAAATTATAGGAACCAATGAGTATCCCTTTCTAGAGTATAAGTGGATAGTCCACAGTCTAAAACACATTTTGTCTAACAGCCATTTTCTGACCAGTGTGATGCAGATGTTTTGCTGTTGATTAACTGTAATAAACAGGCTTTTACCAAGACACAAGAGACTATCTGTATAGCCCTTGGTGTGTCCATCTAGATAAATGGCAAAATGTGTGGCAGAAGTTGCCAACTAGAAATAGCACAATGTTGCTTGATCATTATGGCTGACAGAATAAAGGGACATGATTTCTTGTAACAGAGGAAACTGGTTTTATGAAAATTGGAATCAGAACATCAAGATATTGAAAGACGTTCAAATTAAGTATAAGAAAATGTACATTTTAAGAGCGTGAAACACAGAAGTTACAGTTGTCTGTAGTCACTGTTTGATGTTCATGCCCCCATTCCAGTTCATAATAATTGTCTCTCTCAGGTTCATGACTAATGGGTCAGTCATTATTGCAAAGAGTGACTCTATAGTATAGAAAGGGAGCAAATAATATATTATTTGTCCATATTGTAATCTGTTTGATCAGACTCATAGCAGAGATAGCATACTTTGTCTTTTTAAATAGCTAAATAGCTATGGGTATGTATGTTCATAAATTTACAAATACTTGACCTTTACTTTCAGCTTCAACCAAAATCCTAAGAGTAAGGTATTAAAAGTCTCTGAAAATCATATATGGACATTCATAACTGAGCAAAGATGATAAACACGGAACTACATCTTTATCAGAAAGCTCTAAAACCTATTTTAAAAAGATCTTTATTTCCATTTTCATTACAAAGCTTGGCCAGTAGCTGCAGGGATCCATGGGATCTTCATCTAACCTACAAAACATCTATTTCCCAAACTGGATCCATGGTCTAATAGTCTACAGTACTTGCACTCATAAAAGTCCAATGTCAGACCAGTCATGCCTGAAGCATTGCCCTGATTGAAAGGTTTGATAGTTGCATAAAGTTCTTCTGTCATACTGGGATGTTTTAGAGCATGCACATAGTACATTTCTTTATTTGACATTTATTTAATGGGAAAGCCTGACTAGGTCAGAAAGTGCCCATTTTCAGTGGAAGCCCCGGAAAAAAGCTCCACAATCACGATTTTTCAAAAATCAAGTCCAGGCATTTTAAATCAAGAAAGTATTATGTTACACCGCAAAAATATCAAGTACAGATATTTTAAATCAAGAAAGTATTATGTTACACTGCAAAAATATCAAGTACAGATATTTTAAATCACAAAGTATCATGTTACACTACAAATCATAAGAGTAAAAAAATGTAATGAGAATAAAACAAACATATATTTCATAGTAAATTGCAATAAAAACAATATGAGTTGGAGAAAATACGCGAGGACAAACATATTTGTTTCATAGAGTAGTATGTGATAAATAAGACTTGAGACAATAATAGTAAGATATTTTAAAGAAATATAAGAAACTATATGATTAGAGACAGTAAAAGGAGACTGAGAGATGTCTTAGTATGAGAGATGGTGTTCATATCATGGTTGTAGAAGGAAGAAGGATGGACAGAAGGAGATTATAAGTAGAGTGCAGTGTACGGTGTCTTCAGATAGCTTTAGCTTGGATGAGTAGGGAAGAAAGAGAAAGAGATAGAGGAAAGATCTGCAGATATGACGTGGATACGATCATTTAGTGGGAAAACAAAAGAAAGGAAAAGAGTACAGTAAGAGATGGCAGAGGGTTATAAAGTGTGATTTAGGTCGAAAGGGGTGAGAGAAGTATAAGTATATATAAGTAAGGTCAACCAGGATTGGCAGAAGAGCAGGTCCAAGATTTTGTAATGTATTCCTTTATGGAGTATGCAAAGGTGAGTAGGTTAGAAATAGTTCTGGTGGTTAGAGGCTAAGTGTTCCTTTAAGGAAATACATGTCTATTAAAGGGGTAAGAGCTGGGCAGGCTAATGGTTTGTGCATGATTTTATGAATTGTTATAAGCTGAATGTAGGACAGGTGGAGGTGGAGTTCCAGCCAGCTATGGGTATGCAAATCTTTACAGTCATTGGTAAAGGGGGATGAATTAGTAGCAAACTTGTCAATTGTGTTGTAGTAGCTTTCAACTTTGTTTTTTTATGGAGGATTGTAAATTGGTTAGAATCAGTGCTCCATAGAATAGGGAGGTAAGAATGCAAGTTTTGGCTAGAGTAATTTTTGTGGATGCGCTCAGAAAATGTTTTTTCTTTAAAGCATGCTTAGTTTTTGATGGGTTTCCTTGCTATTGCTTTGGGTGTGGAGATCAAATTTAACATCATCATGTATTATGACTACTAATAGTTTGGTATGGTGGACTGATTCAATGTCAGTGCCATTTGCCAAGAAGATTTTGAAAGATTCTCTGTTAGGAATGTAATATTTTGGGGTAAAGAGGAGGAGTTTTTTTTTTAGGGTTAATAACTATATAAAACAGCCCAGCAGTAAAACCAAAGAACCAAATGAAACTCTGCTAGTCTAACAGCCCATATATACTGATAAGAGTCCAAGGAGTGATTATTTCAAATATTTTTTAAGAATAAATTATGCACTTTCATCCTCCCAAATTAAGACTTCTTCAGAATTAAAACACCTTTAAAATCCCACATGCAGATCCTTTTGCAATTTTTTATCTTTAATGTTGCTGTTATAGGTACATTGAATAAAAGTTGTTTGCCTGAAAACGCAGTATTGCTTTCATGTGCTCCATATGTTTTTGTGCACTGTAATCAGATGTCTTATTTTCGGTTAAGTATTATAAAATTAATAAAACCTATGTACAATCTTTTGGGGAAGGGGCTTGTGTATCTCATGAAGTTATGAATTATATCACATACAGCTACTCAAAATGGAAAGGTCACGACAAACAGTTTGGCCAATACAATGCAGTGGAGAAGGTAATAGAAATCCAGACTAATATTATTGGTTAAAAAAACATGCACATAAGCAATCACATACTGGAAAATGAAACTCTCAGGTCCAATAGTCTCCAACATACAACTGAAGAAGAACAAAGGACAGATTTGAGAAATGTTAGAGGTTATTATGCTATTGGATTAAAGCAGAAATGTGTTCATCTGCAGTGGTGTTCGAAGATTAAAGAAAAGTTTGATACTGAAAATATATACACAGCTGTGACCATGAACATATCTATAAACCAAGATAAACTTGATGTGGTTAAGAATAAGATTACAGAAATTCCCAAGTTAATAAATTTAAATAAATACATAAATAGACATGGCAAATTTCCTTTGGACAACCATCAGATCCTCTATTTGGAACAAGAATCCTTCATAAGAAATGGAGTAGCCCTCAACGTTACAAAAACAATGTTAAAAGCATTTCCCAGTTGCATCCTAAAAAGGACAGAATTATCTCAATCAGCTCTATGGCAAGCCAAACGACATAACAATGACAAAAATTATGCTCCAAATTCAAATGGTAAAGAAGAGGATGTCAACCATTTTTAGGAAGATCTCTGAAAATAACACTAAAAAGATACTACAGTCTTCAGAGTGAATAGAATGCTACAGTTTTTAGTCAAACTGGAATACTGCACTTATTTTGGACGCGAGTATAACATGAAGTGGCACATACACTAGGAAAATGTTTTCCATGATAATTGACATTCATGGTCAACACTCCTTTTCATTATTGTGTTGATGGAGAAGTACAGAGAAGGTAAGAAAGAGTTGCATTGTATTTTTGTAGACTTAGAGAAAGCATATGACAGGGTGCCTAGAGAGGAGTTGTTGTATTGTATGAGGAAGTGGGGAGTGTCATGTACGAGGGTAGTGTGACAGCGGTGAGGTCTGCGGTGGGAGTGACGGATGTGTTTAAGGTGGAGGTGGGATTACATCAAGGATCAGCTCTGAGCCCTTTCTTATTTGCAGTGGTGATGGACAGGTTGACAGACAAGACAAGATCACACAGGAGTCCCCGCGGACTATGATGTTTGCAGATGACATTGTGATCTGTAGTGAGAGTAGGGAACAGGTGGAGGAGACCCTGGAGAGATGGAGATATGCTCTAGAGTGAAGAGGAATGAAGGTCAGCAGGACTAAGACAGAATATATGTGTTTGAATGAGAGGGAGGATAGAAGAATGGTGAGGATGCAAGGAGTAGAGGTGGTGAAGGTGGATGAGTTTAAATACTTGGGATCGATAGTTCAGAGTAATGGTGAGTGTGGAAGAGAGTGAAAGGGAAGGTCTACAAGAGGGTAGTGAGACCAGCTATGTTATATGGTTTGGATTCAGTGACATTGACAAAAAGGCAGGTGTTAGAGCTGGATGTGGCAGAGTTAAAGATGTTAAGATTTTCACTGGGTGTGACGAGTGTCGACAGGATTAGAAATAAGTATATTTAGAGGGTCAGCCCAGGTTGGAAGGATTGGAGACAAAGCCAGAGAAGCAAGATTATGTTGGTTTGGACATGTGCTAAGGAGGGATGCTGAGTATATTGGGAAAAAGATGCTAAGGATGAAGCTGTCAGGTAACAGGAAAAGAGGAAGGCCTAAGATAAGGTTTATGGATGTGGTGAGAGAGGACATGCAGGTGAATGGTGTGACAGAGCAAGATGCACAGGACAGGAATAAATGGAAACAGATGATCTGTTGTGGCGACCCCTAATGGGAACAGCTAAAAGATGATGATGATGATGACGATGATGAAAAGATCACTTTGAAGTTAGATATTACCAAATTCCAATATGAAAATCATCCCTGCAGCTGACTTTGGTTCAAACCATCAGCATTGTATTAAAAACTTTTCAATTAAATTAAGAAAAGCCTTCAGGACAGCTAAACACAAGGTCAACAATATTGCAAATGAATATATAGCGGATGTGATGAAACAATTTAAGGGATTAGAGCTTGCAAAGAGATAGCTTGACTAACTAAATAGAAAATCATAATATTGTCCAGATGGTGGCAACAAAAATTATTAGAGAGAGAGAGAGAGAGAAGGTTAAGAAGGTAAAATGGATTTTAGAACTGTGAGGAAGATCCAAAAATTATATCTGGTAAGCAGATACAAGTTATTATGAAGCAAAGCTTCACACACACAAAAAAGAACTGTGGAAAATCAGTAGCTAAAATATACCTTTGAACTTTTTAATTTAAAAGAATCAGACAACAAGTGCTTTTGCACTTCACAGAGCTCTTCAAACTGCTCAAATCCATTATCAAAACATAATATGCATACAGCATAATCATATGACAAATCTTATTGACCAAAAGTTATCACTGTTTACATTTCCTGTACTTCCTATTGTGCTTAAGGACATACTTATCATTAATAGAACCATTTGATCCTGTGTAAAAATCATTCATTTAATCATGTTCGACACATCACTTCTCTAAATTCTAAATCATCATTTTCATTTTTTTTGCACTGTATCCTAACATGATCAATAAAATGCAATATATATATTTTTTATTTTTCATATATTTTTCAGGGTGGTTATATAAGGCATTAACTTGACTTTTGGTTTTAGTACTATAGTTATGTTAATAAATACAGTTCTTCAACTTTCTATTAGTCTTATACATACTGCTGCATACAGTATGCATTCAGAATTACAATCAAAATATCCTTGTTCTTAAGAACAAAATTGTTTGAAGCTACAATAAAAATTTGGACAGTCAACTATAAACCTACAACGAGAACATGAAAAGCATATATAGGTTCCATTCTGATTGTTTATTTCTTGTATCTGCTTACCAGTGGTCAATTCTGGATTTTTCTAGCTGTTTTTATTTCATATCCAATAAAATCTCCAATATGGCTGATGTAGAACAAGATAGCAATGTGAAAACCTTTTTGTGTACTCTAATCTATTGGATACATGAAGACACTATTTTGAGTAGCACTACGGTATGTAAGCCTGTCATTTCAATTCAAACAGGTGCCAATGATGATACTACTGTCATGGCAGTGAAAATTATTTTGCAAAAACCCAGTTTCCCTGTCTGTGTGATAATTCACTTGCAGCCAGCATTATTGTGTCTGAAGCTGCATCCAGAGATAATTTACAAATATTTTGAAGCAGCTTTGTTGAAAACAAAAAAAACTGCAGTGGAATATAGTTTTATTTGACCACTGATTAAACAATAAACAAGCTCTCTGGGGTTTAACAGTCATCAGTGTGCCTACTGGGAGGACGTGGTGGTGCAACAGTTAGTGTTGTCGCCTCACAGCAAGAGGTTCTCCCGTTCAATTCTTGGCTGGAGCGCCTTCTATGTTGAGTCTGCATGCCCCCCTTGCGATCAAGTGACATATAAAGACATGCAGGTAGGTGTGTGTGTGAATGGGTGTGCCTTCTTTTATGGTTGAGCATCGGGCTGGCAACTTGGCTCCTTAAAATCCACTGCCAATCATTAGCAGACCGGAGTTCCACTGTGGCGACCCCTAACTGGGAAAAGGGCAAAGACATTACTTTAGTGTGCCTACTGGGATTTTTTATTAAGAGATTTTCTCAAAGAATGCAACAAATTAGTGAGGAAGAAGGTCTCGTTTATGTGGACCTTCTAAGAAAGTACTATTAAAAGTAGCTCCTTAAGCTACAAAAATGGATCACTCAATAATGGTCAGAAAACATTATCAACTGATGAGAAGCAATGGACTATAAGTTATATTCGGTCTAAATGTATGTTAGTATGGAAGATGAAGTGCTTAAAAAAGAAAACTTAGAAGATTGAGACCAGAATGACTATAAGAACAAAGCTTCTTTAAGAAAGGCGGAAGACAAGTATGTGACATCCTCACATAGTTCCTTCATTGGAAGGAGAGAGAGTGTGCATCCTCATTTTCATAAAATGAATCATCAGGGTCTATTTTGTCCCATTGCAAGAAAGAAAACACTGCCATTGAGGATTTCAATGCAGATAGCCACAAACAATAAGGGCAATAAAAGCAGAACTGCATAAGACCCTGGGAAAAAAAATCGCTGTTTTGAGTGTTTAGGATTATAAGCTTTCACTTACATAGGGTCGATAAATCAGCATTCACTTTTTTAAGCATTCGCTGATTTAATATAGACCTAAATTTATAGATAAAGCATTGTTTGAACAAATAAGATATCCTGCACTGGCTATCATGTCACTACCCCAAGAAATCCTACTACTTGGAGACTTTAACATAGACTGGGGCACCTGTTCCTCAGAATCCCCAACCACCCATATTAACCTGCATGCATTTACACAAATCATATCCACCCCTACCAGGATAGGTAAACCCAACCAAAAAGAAAGCATACTTGACTTTGTACTTATAAATAGTCACCCCCAAATGTACACCTCTGGTACCCTCCCTGATGGCCTAAGCGATCACCTTCTCACATATGTAATTAAGCACAAAGCCATTAATTCCCAACAATTCTTACTCAGAAAGGTTAGAAACAATAAAAACTTTGACCCTGCCAAATTCCAACAAGAACTAAACTCATGTAATTGGTCTGTTTTAAAACACCTCCCCTTAGAGGAAGAAGTAGCATACTTTAACAACAAATTCCTTGAGATCCTTGATTTGCATGCACCTGTTCATTCAAAGAGAACAAAGGCAAAAACTGCTCAAAATTACCCTTAGAAACAAAGCATGGGCTTTATGGCATTCTTCTAGAGACCCCCAAGATCACATTAAATACAGGCAATCCAGGAACAAAACTAAAAATCAGTTTTACAAGATAAAAAACAATAGTACTGTAATTACAGACAGTAAATCAAAATAACCCTCAGAAGTTTTGGGCAGGTTTAAATAATCTACTACATCCTGGACAAACTTCAACCCCAATCCCTACTGCTACTATTGATAAAACCCCTGAAGATGTTTGACAGTTTTAACCGATTCTTTACTGAGACAATTCAAGCCCTAGGTAGCCAACTACCTCCTAGCTCCCCTGGTCCTAAAAGTACCACCCCTAGAAACCTACTCACATTCAGTTTCTAACCAGTCACCACTTCACTTATCCATACCTTGATCAAAAAATTAAACCCACTACACTTTCTGCTGATCAACTCCCTGCCAAGTATCTACAAAAATCAGCTGATGCTATTGCTTACCCCGTCTCAATACTCATCAATCGAACCATAGTAGAAGCTAAAATTCCCACCATCTGGAAAATATCCTCCATAATCCCACTTCACAAAGGAGGCAGCACTATTAAATTCTCCAATTATAGGCCAATAGCTATACTCTCTCCACTTGCAAATATTATGGAGAAATGCATTCATAGACAACTCATGCACCACCTAATCCAGAATCACCTTATGGCAGACAATCAGCATGGCTTTCATCCTCATCACAGCACTACTTCAGCCCTCCTAGCCTTTACCAACACCATAAATCATAATTGCAACAATAATTATATATCCTCAGCCCTCTTCTTGGATCTTTCCAAGGCATACGATATGGTTGATCACCATCTTTTAATCCACACCCTGCAAGCATTTTGTCTAGATACTAGAGCCCTTCAGTGGTTTCAATCCTACCTGAATGGTCAACAGCAGGCTGTCCTCTGGCAGAACAAACTCTCTAACCTTCTACCTAACACCATTGTAGTACCCAAGGCTCTATACTAGGGCCCTTGCTGTTCTCCATCTTCATTAACAACCTTTATATTGTCATCCCAAAAGTCAGCTGTATCCAATATGCTGATGACTCTACTCTGATTTGCTCAGCCACATCTCCAATAGAGTTATGTTCAGCTACCCAGACCACCTTTAATACAATAGAAAACTGGCTTTCTGAATGTCGTCTGATCCTAAATCCCAAAAAACTAAAATGATGTTATTTTCAGCAACACGTAGGTCTAGCCCTTTCACCTTTACCATAAATTCAAATGATGGCACAATAATCTCCCCTGACCCCTCTACAAAACTATTAGGTGTCATCATAGATAATAATCTAAAATTCGACCTACATGTTAACCAAACTATCAAAACCATCAATAAAAATCTAGGGTCACTTTACAGAATAAAAGCCTTCCTAACCCCTCCAGTTAAAATTGCCATAGCTTGCTCTCACCTTCTTTCAACCCTTCTGTATGCATCCCCTCTACTCTCAAATTTAAACAAGACTGTCCTTAACAAACTCTCAATTTGCTACAACCACATTGCCAGGTTTGCCACTGGGCTGCCTTTTAGGACACATCATTGCATCCATGTGTGTGTGTGTGTGTCTATGTATGTGTACATACATGTATGATTGTGTATGCTACTGCACTGGACTGATTGATGTCAATTTAAAAATAAATTTCCCTCTATTATGCTCACTGAGTCTTCACGTCCTCCATGATCCTGAACTGGATCATACATTTATTAGGAGAAAGAATGACGGAATAAATGGATGAATGAATGAATGAATGAATAAATATATAATATTGATTATGCTTTAGTCTTTCAGTAGCTACTGGCTGGTTATGCATCTTATCCAGAAGTAGGGAACTGCACTGACCAGCTGTGGTGACCTGCCATCATATATTATGTTTATGCAGCTCAGGCAATCCCTATTGTTTATAAAACCATAATGTAAGTTAGCAAAACTCATATGAGGTCTTATTTACATGCAACCTTGCACTGATGTCACTGCATCAATTATCTGCAATAAACAGTTTGACAAAAAATAATATTTGTAAAAAAAGAGGCAGTCAAACAGATTATATTGTTTATACCTGTCTGCCATTTGTTGCCATTAGCTAGTATAATCCACATTAGTAGTTTGCCAACAAACTGATCCTCTCATACCGTCTGCTCAATTGCTAACACAACAGAGAAGTAGCAAAGCAGAAATAATAGTAAAATGTATATAGGCTACCTCTTGAAAAGTAAGCCTCAGAATTCAAAGCTCACTCTTTCACTAGATGTAGTTATAATAAAGCACGGGTTACTAGCTAATCACAAGTACATGATATTTTGCTGTTTTACAAGAGAAAATGAATATACAACATATAGCTTTGTGGGTTTCATCTAAAATACAGCAAAAACATAACTCTCAATTTTCCATCTTCAAAATGTGCAACACAACTTGCCATAATGTAAAACAAATGTGCAAATGTGGAACAGTCCCTAGCACGTTCCTAAACATTTCAACTAGGAAGCTCACAGAATGGTTAAAGATGAACTGCTTTATACTTATAAAGAGTTCTTTTCACGAATTAATATGATTCAGTATTATTTACTATGGATATCAGTTGAAAAAGTGCTTAACACTGAATGTGTAACAGAATCTTTCAATGTAGAACTGCCAAGGAAAAGTGTCAAAATGAAATGAGGTAAACTTGAAAGGCGTGAGTAAAAACAACCTACCATTTTCTTTACTGTAAGCAGTGTGCTATGCAAAAATGCAAAACCTAGAGAAAATGATTCAGGATGAGGGCTGATTAGCTTATTTCAGGGATGTGATACTCATGGAAATTTCTGAACTACCTAGTGTGTGTTTTCAGACTTAATTGTGGCAAAACTCCCACTTAAAGTTTTAAAGTAACTGTCACATTTAGCCCCTTTTATTTCAGTCAAGGAAACATATAAGCAACTGCAGCACCAGAACATTTTTCAAGTGACATCAAAATGGTCCAGTATGAGTAATTGCATCTACTTTAATTGACATGTGATTGTATGAACTGAAAATGTTGAAAGCATTGAAAGTATTACTAGTCAAAACAGTTGAACTCCCATGGTTGCAAAACCTTTTATCTTGCTTGGGGAAGCCCCCATATTCTAAAATTGCATATATACACACACACACACACACACACACACACACACACACACACACACACACACACACACACACACACACACACATTTAAATGTGTGTGTGTGTTTATTTGTCTCTAATTCAGATGATTGCTAGAAAAATCAGTATCTGTTTACAAGATACAATGTGGTCAACTAAACAGATGGCCAACAGGTGTGCCAGATCATACAACCCCAGGGTGTGGAAATATACCCTCGACCTGGTATTGTGCAATTTCAAAGTTATTATATAGAATTTGCACGGGGGTGTGGGGTGCAACTTCTCACATGGGGGATGCAGCAAGACTTACCCATGTGCATAAAACTGTTTTTAACTTTTTTTTTATTCGCATACTCTGTGGGTATTCCCTGGCACATGCATACTGATGTGCTAACATTTGTATTGCTGAGCTTTTTTTGTCTCTGTTACAGACATTGTCATTTGGGTATTTCAATTAATTTAAGTATACCTATATACTGAGATAGCTAGATAGACATAGATAGATAGATAGACAGACAGACAGACACCAACTTTGTAATCATGCAACCAAGGAGAAATGGGCGAAAGTAAAGCAAATATAACACTTACCTTCTCGTTCTTCACAATAATAGGGCATTGTCCTTTATTAACTAACTGGTGACAAAGCAAATACCAGGGCCTCTGACACACACACACACACACACACACACACACACACACACACACACACACACACACACACACTAACATACACGTACATCTATATATGAGTAGTAGGGATGCAGGCAGCCTCTAAAGTCAAGGAAAAATGCTTGAAAGTGTAACAGCATGATTCAAAATTCAGTTTGCTCATGTTCCAGTTTAAGTTTAAAAAATAGAGCTTGTTCAGTAGTGTAACCATGGTAGCAATGTGAGATTGATTTCTAATTAGCATGATACAGGAAATGTTTTACTAGTGTCAGGATTCAGAGAATTGAGTCTTGCATTTCTGATAGGAAGCCAGTTTATTTCTATACTACATAATAAGTACATTTAGAATATGTGCTTTAACAAATATCTCATGTTTGCCTGTTTCTTGTCTGTTGCAGGATGATTCCCTCAGTAATTATTTATCGATGGACTGACTGAATACTTTATCATTTGGTAGATGTTTTGTTTACTCGGGTATAAAATTGGGTTGTAAAAATAAATATGTAAATTAATTACAGATATTTTATAAAGGTACTAGTCACCAGAAATACATTCAAACAGGCACATAACATCTGTAGCTCTAAGGTACGGAAAAACAAAAGTGTAAGTAAGTTCAGTGTTCATCAATATGTCCTGTAACATTTCTTAATGAACTTTAGCACAATAAAATATTCTTACAAGGAGAAGTTATTTAATTAAAAATTAGAAAATAGCAGCAAAAATGACATCCTATTTAACAAACGTTGACATTTGGTTACATTTAAAATATTAGTATATTAATACAGTCAGTGAAAAATGTACAACTTACTGTGAATTATAGTACAAATATAGCCTTTTTCACTTGCTTTATACATCAGTGCCAGGATGAAGGGAGAACACAATTCCCTGCATATGTCAAGATTATTAAGGGCTTTGTTTACCTTTAAATGCAAGACTGACACTGTAGAAATTGTACTGAATCTTTGCTCTTCTTAAGTGCCAAAACTGAAATAAAGGGGATTCAGCTAAACTATTTCTGTGTTCCTATTTATCATCTCTGGGATTTGGTCAAATATGGCCATTGTTCCCAATGTCCATTCTATGGTGAATGCAAAGAAATCTACGTGGAAGGTTTTGGTAATATTAAGGTACAAGGTAAATTCCAATGTAGTAGTAATGGGGTTGTTTACTTGGCCCCTGTGTAAATCCTGCGGTGCATTCTATGCTGGAAAAATGAAATTGAGCCTTAGAAAGAGAATGTACCAGCATATTTATGATATCAGGAAGAAAAAGTATAAAAATGTTTTATTTAAGAATGTGGATTCTAACCCTTCACATGAATTCAGATTTGGGATTATAGACCAGGTGGATTTGGAGCAGAGGGGTGGCCCTAGTGATGATTTTTTTTTTAGAATTTTTAGAATTGAAGTGGCAGTTAAAAACTAATGCCACAGTTATGCCTGGTCTGAATGATACAATGTCCCTAAGTAGTGTCTTGCAGTTAAAGGAAGCTTATTTTTTATAGATGTAGGGTTGTTTAGTTCTGTATGTTTTACTGTATACATTATTATACTGAGGTTAGTTTACTGCATATTTGCATTTGTAATTTTATTGTGTATAACAAGTAGTGTTTTTATAAATACTGCTTGCTTTTTATATGTAACCTTTATGAGAATGATGTCACGTGATTATTTCAGTTGCCTTGGAAATGTTAATTCAGAGGAGGGTTTTTTGTTAATTGAAGTGGATATTTATACTGTGATTTTAGATTTAGTAGTTATTCTGATGAAGTCTTTTGTATTTTCGGACGAAAACGCTTAATTTATTAAATATTTGTGTCGAGCCTGGTTGCCTGCTTCATTTTTTTTTTCATTTGTTGCAGTTTTTGGTTTTTAGATCTCTGGGAGTTATATAAATTGTAGCAGATACAAATACAGATATAAGAAAAGAACACATTATATTTTGTCAGGAAACATTTATTTAAACAATAATCCACAACTCTGTATGAATGTATCAGAATTTATCCATAGTCAGTGTGGTTTGATCATGAGGGCAAAGTCCAAGTGAACAAACAAAGCCATCCATAGGTGAATCTTGATATACCCACACCCAACAATGGATTATTCCTATTGTACAATGGCATTATTTAAGAAACAAATTGCTTACCTTTGTTAAATAATGTCTTTGTATAATAGAACTGTAGTGTTCCTCCCCTTTCTTCCTTGTTTGCTGATATATAGTGCATTAGTATGGGACTTACATTCCCAAGCTCGCACAATACATCTTAATACAGTGCAGAAGAAGCAATGTAGAAGAAAGAATCTTTGTTGCTGTTTTTTTTTTGGCTGAGGTTTTATGAGGATAGCACCTATATATGAGGAAAATCGGTTACGTTTGTGATTATTTAGTTTCACAGAATGTACCTGATTTTTCTCGTATTTTGCCATGCTGTAACCATATACCATTGGAAGTGTCTGGCAATTCAATGATACTTCAATGGACAGACTTTTTTCTATTGGTATATGCTCGATTCACAGCAGCTACCCTGGTTGGGCTGTCCAGTCAGTGTAATTGTTTTTGAATAACAATGACTTGTTATTGTACAACTCTCTATAGCTTGTTCTATTAGCAAAACTATCACATAATATCCATAGAGAAATATAAATGAGTTGTTAAAACAGTTGCCATCTACTAAAATTAATACAGAGCATTTTTAGTATTATAATGTCTGTCTTGAATTACGGTTGTATTTTATTTACATCTGCACCATAAAAAAATGTCCACTGACTATCGCAGTTAAGATTTATTGAATTCTTACCTTGAAAGCAGACAAAATAACATGGATTGCTACAGGGTAAGTCATACCACAATGATGACATGGCAGTGCACATGTTGTCCTGGCCAGGTTGCCCAGTGGCCCATCGTGAGTACATGAACTGCTCTCCATTGGACCACTGGAAAAGGTAAGTGGTGGTATTGCGATATAAACCAATCCATACACCAATAATGCCTCTGACAGTAATCAAGCTGTTAGCAAGGTCCATTTGCCATTTGCTCTTAATTGTCACCAGGTCTGTGTAATTCGTTTGACAGTACAACTGAGCCTGGTACCAAGTCATATTTTGTTTCACAAAAACATGCCGCTGATAGATCAAAGCTGAAGAAAAACTGAGAGCTGTAGAAAGAAGTATACAATGTTACTCTGAAATGTACTGAACTTTAAGGAACCACTATTTCTAAATGAAGTATTTACATTTAGGTTACCTCCTGACAGGTAAAGAAGCACACTGATCCTTTCCATGTCTTGGGTAAACTGCATTTAAAAACATGCAATATGTCTATTTTCTGTCTCTGTCTCCTCCCCTGAAATGAAAAAAAATATTTGTTACACAACAGTATTTGTTGTTCAGCCTAAGTTAGAAAAGAAAAAAGCTCTGTGTCAGGTTAAGCAGTCCTCCACTTCAAAACGAATTACAAAAGCAGCAAAAGTAGCGGACTGTAACATGACCTCACTGTGAAGGTTAAACATTATTTAATCCAAGTTTAAACACCAAATAAATAAATAAATAAATAAATAAATAAGAACGATACATATAAAACAAGTTAAGTGCTTTCACATACAAACAGATGCTTTATCAGACCACTGAGTAACTGCTACGCAGAACTGATTTATACATGCAGCTAAGCTGTATAGCCTATCAGGAATTACCTATGCAAACTCCTGAAGCTCAAGTGAGGCTTTAAAGAGACACTCTCATTAAGACTATAGCCTTTATCTGAATGCATGTTAATAATCCACCACACTTCTACCTTCTCTGTCATATTCCTGATGTTAGCCAAACATCTATTAAATCTCATTAAATGTATAACCTGAAAGGCAAAAACATAATCTGTCCCAGTACTACTAATATATTTAGTAGCATTTGTAGGGACTCCTCTACGAATCTCACTGACATGTTCACATTATTTCTCTGAGAGAGTGGTTGGTCTTCCCAACATAAAATGCTGGGCATTTCCTGCATCTAGCAAGATACACCAAACCCCTACTTGAACAGTCAGCATGTAAATTAAAACTAAACAGCCTGCCAGAGTCTGGATATAAAAATGTATTCCCATTTTGCACATAAATGCAGACTGTACAGTGTTTGTCGTTGTTCATGGTTATTTTCAAGCAGCTAGCTATGCAGAATACTCATAGAAGGGTGCAAAATGTTGTACTTCACTGTCATGAATTTTCTCACTGTACCTTGCAAACACTATATTTTATCAGTCTGTGCCTCATGTCCAAGTTACTCATCCCTGTATGACAGAAAAATGACTGCAAGCAATATTAAATGCTGCATTTATTTACCCTTATATGAAGAGCATGGGTCTTATCGGCCTTGCAATAACATTGTAGTTTGCCTTCTCATTGTAGAATTGTTAACAACAGGAGCATGTCTGCAGGAAAAGATGCAAATAATTTTACAAAAGTTCTTTACATAAAATTACTTTTACATACTCTAGGTACTCTTCCAAAAAAAACAAATTAGAAGTAAAACTAGTTTTTTTTTTTTTTACAGTTAATTTAGCTGTGCTCAGTCAAATAACTGAGGAAGACGAGGAAGACATATTATTTTCATTTGACATAAATCTTGGGGGTACTGGATCTGTCAAGAAAAATTAGAGTGCAAAGCTATTAATTATAGAAGTTACACGTACTAATTAAAGTGAAACTATTGCAGGTATTAAATGCACTGGATAACAAACAGAAGCAAATGACCCTTAGGGGACTTGTATAAGTATATGTTAAATGTAGGAAAATTATAACTACTAAATTTACTAAGCATCATAGGTTCATAGGTTCATAGGTTGGTACTAGGCTATCAGCCATAGAGCCTGTACAAGCCTAGCCATAACAATTCCCTGGCTATTTCTTCCCACACTGTTTACTTCCCTGGACCCCAGTCTAGCAGGGTGACTGACGAGATCACTGGGGTGAATTTCCTTTCTCCCATCCAATCGTCAAGGTTCCTCTTGAAGAGGGCCAAAGAGGCACTCTGCTTGACATGTATGGGTAATCTATTCCAAAGTCTGGGGAGACTCTGGGTCAGGAACCTATCCCTCCAGCATGTTTTGTTTATTGTGATGACAAGGTTTTGATCGCTGGAGCATGTGGCTCTGAGGGATTGGGATTTCTTTAAGTGTAGCATGTCCAACAGCTCTGGGTTTGACATGGCCTTGTATGTTAAGCAGAGATTGTCTCTGAGTAGACGATATGCGACAGAGTATAGCTGGAGTTTTTTAAGGAGGTCAGCGTAGGGCATCTGCTTTAGGCCTGTGATTCTTTTAGTTAGGTATTTCTGCGGCCTTTCCAGTTGTTGCAGATGTCTTGAGAGGTACATACCAAATGGGGCGTTGTATTCTATAATGGGTCTAATGAGGGATGAGTAAAGTGGGACAATGACCTCCTTTTTTCTGGATGAAAAGCCCTTAGTGATGAGGTGTGCCACATAGAAGGATTTCCTGACTGTTGTGGCGATGTGGTTATCGAAGGTGAGACCACTGTCCACCTGTATCCCTAAGTCTCTTATCACACTTTCAGTGTTTAGTGTACTGCCACAGATATGGTAATTCATGGATACATGTTTTTTCCCAAAGGAGATAACTATACATTTCTTGGCATTGAGCTTGAGCCCATGGCTCTGGCACCAAGCATCTGTTTCTGTAAGGCCCTTTTGTAGAGTATCCACATCATTTGAGGATTCAATAATGGCTCCCAGTTTGCACTAATCTGTGAACTTTGTTAGCCAGAGTCCTTTAGTGTTGGCCTGTACTTCAGAGAAGTAGATGCCAAACAAGAGTGATCCCAGGACTGAACCCTGAGGTACTCCACTTGTCACTTATCTGGAGCTGGATTTGGAGTCGGCTACTTTTACAAATGAATGGAGGTAAATAAAGCCAGGTGTTGGTTAATAATGCTGTACACATGTTCACAGAGCTCTGAAGTAATTAATGAAGAATTCAAACAAATAATTAAAATTAAAAACATCAGACAATAAGATGCTCTGTGGTTATACAGTGTATGTCTCTTCAAAAATATAATGCCCTCAGTTTTGAAAAACACCACAATCAGACTAATCCCAAAGTTAAAACATCTTAACTATTCTATTGGCTTTAGACCTATCTCAGTCTTCCTAGTCCAAGGAAAAATCTTAGAAAAACAAATCTACATACAGTTAGCCAACTACTTAAAAATGAACATTATAATTTGGTACCAACAGCATGGGTTTTTACATGGAAGAATTATCATGACTGCCCTAAATACTTGGACAAAAGATATCCTTATTAATAGGGAAACCACAGCTACTAACTATATAATCTTTGCTGACCTAACAAAAGCTTTCAACAATGTTACTTACTCTCTCCTATTACAATTCATAACAAACGCCAGCATCCACTCTGATGTGGCCCTATTGTTTTTAAAGATTTTCCTTGCAGACAATTCAGTATACAAATTGGAACCACATCCTCTCCTGTAACTCATATTTCCAAAGGTGTCCCTCAAGGCTCAATGCTTTCTTCTATTCTCTTCTTTCGTTTTGTCAACAGCTTCCCTTGGGTGACCCACTTTTACCCATTTCTACTGTTTGCAGATGACATGGTCACCTACAGGTCTGACTTCAAATTTGATACAAGTAAAACAGCAGCTTGATTTTGACCTGACTTCCCTCAGTAACTGGTTAACCAAACTAAGCCTAATACTCACTTTAAAAAAACAATATTCTGCAGAATGCTGCAAAAAGTCTTCAAATTCTAAAACTCCTGGTTCATCTAGTACAACAAAAAACAGCTGCTGGAATAATTTCCATGCTACAGATACCGTGGAATCTGGCTATCTTCTTCTCTTAACTTTGAGTATCACATTCATGTTACTAAAGTCACCAAATGTTTCTTCTGGTGCAAGAAAATTTCTCAATTTCTCTCTATAATAGCTAGGACAGCAATAGGGAAGGAGTCCTCCTCCTTCTCTTAGAATATGATCTCCCACTCACTGCTTCTGCTTCATAAATGAACAGTGTTGTTCTACAACCACCTCAAACATCTGCTTGGTCATTAACTTATCCCTGTAAAAGAGCATGATGCTGCCTCACACTTGCAAAAGCTAAGTGGCTGATCATACCACAAAAATCTTCCCTCTTTCTTGGTACCTCTTATGCAACTGGTATGGCAGGAAAGTTAGCCCTTCTATGCTCAGAGAATTCCAGAAATAACTCTGCCTCTTTTAACAACCAAGGTCCTTTTTGTCCTTTTTTCAATCTGCCGACCATTTGCAAACTCGACTGCAAATCATGAAATGCACAGAACATGCTTTTTCAATAATAAATCCCCAACATCTGAGAAACTATAACTGAAGATATTAAATTATTATAACTGATCATTAATTTCCACAAATAGATGAAAGACTACCTGCTCAAGCAAATGAAATCCAATTGCTTCAAAACCAGCACCATCTATTAATCTATTCTACAACACTGTTCAACAACTCTTCCTAGACTCTTAGTAATGGCAGTTACTGGAGGGTCCCATTACTCCCCCTCATTAGGATGTTTAACCTAATGTAGCAGTCACACATCCTGGTGTAATACAAATTCAACACATCTGCTCCTTCCATAACTTATTTTACACACACACACACACACACACACACACACACACACACACACACACACACACACACACACACACACACACACACACATGGCTCATGCAAATACACAAACACACACACATTCTCATGAAAACACACACACACACACACACACACACACACACACACACACACACACACACACACACACACACACACACACGAGTGCACGCACACACAAAACACACATGCATACTGTAATCATGGCTGAGCTGCTCCAGATATCAAACGCAGCTTTATAAAATGTATTTCCATTCCCTACAGAGCTCCTCTTCATGAACCAAGCCTTTCTGCATCTTTCCTCCTCAAAACTCACTCTCCCAAAACTTTCCTCATACCACTTTCAACTTCCTAACCTTCCCAATCTACACTTTCCTTTCTCACCTATTACATCTACAAATCCTTTCTTTACTACCCTTCTCTTCCTGATGTACATATCTCAGTGTGAAATGGTGCACCTCCCTTCTCACTTATTACATCCACAAATCCTTCCCTATGACCCTTCTCTTCCTGATGTACATATCTCAGTGTGAAATGGTGCATCTCCCTTCTCACTTATTACATCCACAAATCCTTCCCTATGACCCTTTTCTTCCTGATGTACATATCTCAGTGTGAAATGGTGCACCTCTCTTCTCACCTATTACATCCACACATCCTTCCCTACTACCCTTCTCTTCCTGATGTACATATTTCAGTGTGAAATGGTGCACCACTCTTCTCACCTATTACATCCACAAATCCTTCCCTTACTATCCTTCTCTTCCTGATGTGCATATCTCAGTGTGAAATGGTGCACCTCCCTTCTCACCTTTTACATCCACAAATCCTTCCCTACTACCCTTCTCTTCCTGATGTACACACCTGATTGTGAAATAGTGTACCTTTACTAGTTTACTTTGCTTTGTAAGAGTCCTTCTGTGTATTTCTTTATTGATATTTATCATGCAGTACACTATACATTAGGCAGTATAAATGCTAGCCTGTTTACTCCTACTCTAAAAGCTTTAGCAACCCATTGCCTGCATTGTACTGATTACCCACACAACTGCTCTGCATCTTTGATTATACTACTGTTTTTGTAATGTAATTTTTGTAATGTAAATTACTGTGCAACCAATTTCTTATATTATTATTTGTATCTTTTTTATCAGGTTGTAAATTGAAGCTGAATTTGAAAATGGACAGTTTGGATCATTGCACTACTATAGTCAATGAATGCATGCAATCATGCAGGAAATAAATGTGTAACTAAAGCAACAAACAAATAACAGGCAAAACAACAAACAAACAGGCAATCTAGTACATCTAAGTCAGTTATTAGAGCATGACACTCAACTGAAATGTCATGGATTTGAGCCCCATGCTGGATGAGTCCCTTTTGGGCAGATCCTTAAGTTGTATGGTTCAAGGTCACAAGATGCAGGGTTTGATTCTCACCTTTGAATGGGAAATTGACTAGGCTTAAAATTCCTTGCAACAGCAGCTATTCTAGTACTTCCCCAAATCCTTTCAGGTGTGAGGTTGGTATAATGGTTAAGATGCTTACCCTATAGACAAGATACAGGGTTTGATTCTCATGTGGGTAAGTGACTAGGCTCAAAATGGCCAACAAGGGCAGTTAGCCTAATGCCAACCTATGAACTAATCAAAGAAATAAATTCATAGTTCGCAATGTGTGGGGCTGATATATAGAACACTACCCCAACCTCAGACCTACATAAGTCACAAAGGCCTGCCACATCCAGATTAAGCAGAGTTGCACAGTTTTGTGCTACCATGATTCATGGTACAGTGTAATTATACAGACTGAAGTACCAAACAGAATAACGTGCTGGTCATGATTCATAATATGAAAACTACAAGGTACAGCACCTGAGCTATGTATCAGCACCATCACAGGTGTGACTAAAGTGCACAAAATCATTCTGAACGCATAACAATGTGATGTAGTGATGTGTTGTGACATAGGATGAGACACCACAATGATGTATGTAATGGCAGTCTAGCTCATTTAAACAAATGACTGTGGTGTAACATAGAGCTGTAACTGAGTTCACAATGCAGATAAATACAGATAAAAACAAAAACACAGCAGTTAGTCTATCCATCACTTCACTCACTCCTTTATTTGTAGAAAGGGATTTTACTCACAGCTTCCTCATGCCAAATGAACTACAAATTAATGCATATTCCTATTGGTATGTAGTTGTCCATAGGCCCATAGGTTCATCAGTGTATATTAGTCTAATGGCCACTAAGCCCAGCCATGCAACCCAAATATATCCCATGATTTATTGTGCCTTATTGTTTATTTAAGGGGGGGTGTATGTTAGTCAGGGCATGATTTGATGGCTGCCTCTGTCCATTAGACATAGGTGTCAGACCAGGGGTGAATTTCTAATTTCTCCTCCACTGGTCCAGGTTGTGCTTGAATAGGGTTAAGGAAGGGCTCTGCTTCACTTGGATGGGAATCCTATTTCAGAGAATGGGGATTCTCTGGGATATATTCTCCTTACATGTCCTATTTAAGTCACAGTTAAAGTTTAAATCATTAGAACTAGTACTTTTAGTGCCTTTCATTTTCCAGATATGCAAAAATGTCCATCAGAGTAGGATACAAAATGTCTTGTATTCCAGGGATAAATCACCTCTCAGCAATCTGCAGAGAACAAAGTATAGAGATAGTGTTTTGAGGTGATCTGCCTTGTATTCTTTTTGCAAAGAACCTCTGTGGACATTCCAGTTCTTGCATCTGTCTGGACTGGTATGTACAGAAAGGAGAGCTATACTTAGTCATGGGTCTGATTATGGCTTGAGTACAACAGTGCAATGACATCCCTGATCCTAAATGCAATGCCCTCACTTATAAGATGAGTGACAGAGAATGGTTTTCTTACATTAGACACATGTTGATCAAAAGCCAGGTTACTAGCTACATGAAACTTCAAATCCCTGACTACAGTGTATAGTTTTAGGGCTGTTTTATCAACGAGGCAGTTTCCCTGGTTGGCCAACTTCCCAAAAGACACTTTTTATCCATTTCTTGGCATTAACTTTCAAGCTGTGGCTTTTTGACACCAGCCAGTTGTCTGTGGTAGACCTTCCTGTAAGATGTTAGTATCTTGTTTTTTTTTTATCAATGCTTTTAGTTGGTCAACAATGCCTGAGTGGGTAGGCCATGTGCACCATTTTGCCCTTATTCATTGCTTTAGTGGTCTTCTCGAAGAAATCCACCAGGTTCAGTAGGCATGACCTGCCTTTGACAAAATCAAATCAGGTTGGGTCCAGTGTCTGGAGCTCTCCTATGTCACTGTTAATAATTTCCATGATAATTCTTTCCACAGTTTTGCATATGAGACTAGTCAGGCTAATGAGTCTGTAGTTCTCACAATCCATTTTTGGTCTGCCCTTGTGCAGAGGCATAACTGCTGCAGTCTTCCATTTGCATGGCATGAAGCCTGTGCAGAGGCTATGGTTGAAAAGTTACACCAGTGGCCCGGATAGGTCACATTTCAGGCTATTTATGAGGCATCCTGTGATATTATCAGGGGCTTATCAAAGTTGTATTCTTGACCTTTAAGAGTGCATCTAACTCCTGCTCCCTGCTGATGGTATTCCTGGGGTGCAGCTGGGGGTGAGCTGGGGGTAAAGTTGGAGTGGAATTTGTCAACCAGAAGATTTGCTGTATCTTCAATTTCTGTGTACATGGCTCCATTTACCACTAGTTTGACAGACTGTTGTGTGCTGTTTTTGAGGTTTCAGACATACCTAACAAAGCCCTTATGGTTGTTCTTCGCTTGGGATGCTATCTTTACCTCAAAATTTGCTTTGTTGGACTTAATTTGTCCTCTTAGTTGTCCATTCAGTTTGATGACACAGTTTTTATCTTTTTTTGGTGTTATACTTCCTAATTTTAGCTGTGAAGTTTTTTCTTTTGTTGTACACCCTGTTTAATTTTGGGTTTCACCAGGGTGGTTTGTTTTTTGATTTAGATTTGCACTTAGCTGTGGTAGGCATAACAGCCTCAATGAAGTCATTGACATGATTGTACAGATATGCTGTGAATAATTCTGCATAGGCTACTATGTTATCTGGATTTGGAGAGGCTTGACATTTTGACAGGTTATCACTTAATAAAAGGTAGTTTGCCTTGGAGTAGTTTCTAACTGTTACATAGTTTGCTAGGGTTACAGAATTGATTCTTGTTTCAAAGGAGACTGCTCTGTGATCTGACATTACCAGAGAAGACACAACATGGGGGGGGGGGGTTGTGCAGCATTCTTCTATATTTGTGAGTACCAGGTCTAATATGTTTGTACCCCTAGTAGGCATATGCACATACTGATCCAGGGTGTTTGTGTTTACAAATGCTAGGAATCTCTACACTTGCAAATTTGGGGTCATGTAGGATTCCCAATTTATAGAGGGATAATTAAAATCTCCCATGAGTATGGTATTTGGTGGACTGTGAGCATCTCCAATAGGTCTATGTATGAACTATGGGTTTCATGGGACATATAAGGTGACTTATATCTTGCTAGGATATGGTATGGAACTTTGTCTAGGGTAATCAGTATGAAAAGGAACTCCAGTGTGTCATCCTATTTAACTAAGCTGTGCTTAAAAATGTGTAAACTAGTACTTCCTTTAATATAATTGTCTATTCTATGTATCAGCTACTTTCTCAGAGAACCAATAGGTGTATCTTGCATTCCTATATAATCTTCCATACCAGCTGTCTGGTGAGTTTCTACTATTCTTTGATAACCCCAGACGTTCCTAGAGGTAGTTGTCTCTGAATGCACAATATAACTGAAAAAGGTCTCCTATTAAATTACTATATATTATTTAACAGATTTTAGATTAAGATTATGTGATATTTTAAGATTTTAATTTAAGTTGATTTTTATGTCATCTTGTATACAGCCTTAAGAAGCATTTCTTCTGAAAGGTTGTTAGTTTTATTCTTTGCAATTAATAAGTGTTCCATGCTTTCTTGAGAATTTTTTATAAGGTTTCTGTATTATTACTGCATACACCAGTTTGAGTCTTATGATAAACTGCAAACAATGATTTCACCATTTCTCATTTCCTAGACTTTAAAAATATTTTTTTTATAAAGCATACCATGTTGTAACCGTCATTAGTCAATTGGTTGATATGAGCAGGAAAAACTCAAAGCTGAGTATATACCTAGGATGTTAAATGAATCCACATTTTCAATCACTGTGTGCAATATCAAATATCCTACTCAAATCCATGTTTGCCATATCTTACATGCTCACTTTTTGCTGTATTTATCAGGGTCTACCTGAAAACATTGAATGCTGACAATGTCCAACAATGAGATAACTGACACCGAAAGATCAACAATGGAGATGACCGACGATTGAAAATCCTGACGCTGAGAACACCGACATGTTAAGGTAAGTGTGTGATAGTGACAGACGTTAGGGTCAGGGTGCGGGTGAGGTAAGTGTGTGATAGTGACAGACTTTAAGGTTAGGGGTGGGTTAAGTGAGTTAGGGTTAGGGTGCGGGTAAGGTAAGTGTGCGACAGTGACAGACTTTAGGGTTAGGGACGGGTTAAGTGAGTTAGGGTTAGGGCACGGGTTAGGTGAGTGTGTGATAGTGACGGACCTTAGGGTTAGGGTTTGGGTTAAGGTTAGTGCATAGATAGTTGTGTATGTAAGGTTTAGTGTAGGATTGTAAGGTTGTTGGTGTGCTTGTGTTGTGTGTGTGTGTTTTACGGAAAAGGTATTTGTTTTGTTTTGTTGATTGTCGGGATTGTAGTTTGTCGGGCATGTGATGTTTCATGTTTTTGAACTTTCGGTTTTGTGGTATCGGTTATCTCGTTGTCTGTGTTTTTGCGTGTCGGTGTTTTCAGGTAGACCCATTTATCAGCATATTATTCTCCTGTGTCCAAATGATCAGTTTGGTCAAGTTCTATTGAAAATAGGCCCTACATATAATATATGTAATCAGTTTATTTTCAAGTCACCTGTAGACGGACTGTAGACCATCTTTCCATTTCTGACAATAATTTATCCAAAATAGACTATATTATTGTCTCAAATCAAGAAATTACACTTATGGGTCTAAATGACCCTGGGTTTGTCCTATTCCCCCTTCCCTTAAAGATGGGTTTTTATTACTGCATGTCTCCAGTCTTGTAGAATCTTCCAGTACATAAATAACCTTGTGAATAACAGATGTAATACCATTGCAAGTTCATGCTGAAATCTTCTCTCGTCATTATTATTAATTCTGTCTCCTCCTTTTTGGTTTGTCTGAGTCCACTTTGCATAGTATTTTTTCAATATAATTTAATTTAATTTCAGTATTTAAAATTATATGGATGTTACTAGTGCTATTTTCCCCTTTGCACAGTCAAACTATTCCCACAAGATTTTATAACTATATCTACAATATGTTGCGTTTGAAAATTATTTTTACAATCTATACACAGTTTATCAACTTATATGTCATACAACATCTTATATCTATAACTATGATTGTTTGTGTCTTTCGGCTGTTCCCGGTTAGGGGTCGCCACAGCGGAACTCCGGTCCGCTAATGATTGGCAGTAGATTTTTAAATGCTGGCTTGCTGGGCCTAATGCACAATCTTCAAAGAAGGAACGCCCATTCACGCATGTCATCACACAGAAGCCGCTCTAACTGAGAATCGAACGGGCAACGTCTAACTATGAGGCAACAACGTTACCGCAGCACCACCACCGCAGTGTGTATATATATATATATATATATATATATATATATATATATATATATATATATATATATATATATATATATATATATATATATATAGGTGTAGGGCAATGATATATAGGTGTAGGGCAATGTCATATCATTGAAGTCACCAATATTGACATTTTCTGTACATACTCTGGGGATTACCCAGAAGTGGACTAAACTAACAGAGAACATTTTTGCAGAGGGGCAATCCACCCTGCACTCCCCATGTGGAAGGATGTGCCCCCCCCACTTTTTGTTACTTATATATACTAACTATATATAGTGGATATAATAAGTTTACACACCCCTATTAAAATGTCAGGTTTTTGTGATATAAAATAATGAGACTGCAATAAATAATTTCAGAACTTTTCCCACCCTTTAATGTGGCCTGTAGCGTCTGTATTACATAATCAAACTTTTAAAAATTTGAACATCATATGGTCGACACCATATGATCGAAATTTTAAAAGTTTGGAAATGTAATTAAAAAAAATAAACCAAAGAACAAACCTACCTGGATGGTTTAAGAAGGGGGGCAAGCCCCCCTGCACCCCCCACACCCCCGCTCTTTAAATATACCAACTCCAAGATCGCACTACACTGCAGAAAGGGAAATCTTCCATTCTGCACTGTATGGAGATCTCCATTGAAACATTGGAACTTTTAAAAGTCTGATCGCATGGTGTCTACCATATGACGTTCGAACTTTTAAGAGTTCGACAATGTGATATAGGCCCGACCTATAACCTGTACAATTCAATTGAAAAACAAACAAATCTGTTAGGGGAAAAAAATATAAAAAATAAAAAAAAACATACAATATGCTGGTTGCATAAGTGTGCACACCATTAAACTAATACTTTGTTGTGGGCGCACACCCTTAAACTAATATTTCGTTGAAGCACCTTTTGATTTAATTACAGCATTCAGTCTTCTTGGTTAGGAATCTATCAGCATGGCACATCTTGACTTGGCAATATTTGCCCACTCTTTCTTGCAAAAGCACTCCAGATCTGTATTATTGTGAGGGCATCTCTTGTGCACAGCCCTCTTCAGGTCACTTCCACAGATTTTATATTGGATTTAGGTCTAGGGTCTGGCTGGGCCATTGCAAAACTTTAATTTTCTTCTGATGAAGCCATTCTTTTGTTGATTTGGATGTATGCTTGGGGTCATTGTTGTGTTGAAACGTGTAATTCATCTTCATCTTCAGCTTTCTAGCAAATGCCTGAAGGTTTTGGGCCAAAAGTGAATGGTATTTGGAACTGTTCATAATTCCCTCCACCTTGACTAAAGTCCAAGTTCCAGCTGAACAAAAGCAACCCCAAAGCATGATACTGCCACCAGCATACTTCATCATGGGAATGGTGTTTTATTTAGTGATGCGAAGTGTTATTTTTGGGCCAAACATACCTTTTGGAATTGTGGCCAAAATGTTCAACCTTGGTTTCATCAGACCACAACACATTTTCCCACATGCTTTTGGGAGACTTGATGTATTGTTTTGCAAATTTTAGCCAGGCCTGGATGTTTTTCTGTGTAAGAAAAGGCTTCTGCCTTGCAACCTTACCCCATAGTCCAGACTTATGGTGAATACAGGAGATTTTTGTCACATGTAGTACACAACCAGTACTTGCCAGAAATTCCTGCAGCTCCTTCAGGGTTGCTATAGGTGCCTTGGCAGCCTCTCTGACCAGTTTTCTCTTGTCTTTTCATCAATTTTGGGTGGTCGTCCACTTCTTTGCGACGTCACTGTTATCCCATATTTTCTCTACTTTTGATAACTGTCTTCACTGTGTTCCATGGTATATACAATGCTGTGGAAATGTTTTGCACCCTTCTCCTGACTGATACCTTTCAGCAGTGAGATCCGTTTGATGCTTTGTAAGCTGTCTGTGAACTATGGCTTTTGCTGCAGCAGGCAGCTGAGCAAATGTCAGGAAAATCCTACTAGGAGAGCTGAACTTTATTTTGGGTTAATCAGAGTCTCTTTAATGATGGCAGGTGTGTAGCCAAGAAGACTGAATGCTGTAATTAAATCAAAAGGTGCTTCAACAAGTATTAGTTTAAGGGTGTGCACATACAACAAAGTATTAGTTTAAGGATGTGCACACTTATGCAACCAGAGTATTGTATGTTTTTTATTTTTTATATTTTTCCCCTAACAGATTTCTTTGTTTTTCAGTTGAATTGTACAGATTATAGGTCACATTAAAGGTGGGAAAGGTTTTGAAATGATTTATTGTGGTCTCATTTTTTTATATCACAAAAACCTGGCATTTTAACAGGGGTGTGTAAACTTTTTATATCTATTGTATACTAACTCTGAGATCGTACAATCCCCAGGGGGAAAATATTTCCCTACTCACGGATTGCCAGTCTCGCACACCTGTCAACCACCTGTCAGTGTCAACCAAATGGTGTTGCTCTATTGGATTTTGGGGCACTGTCCATTCAATCCAGTGCCCAGCACCCATATATACCTCTCTCTCTCTCAATATATATATATATATCTATATATATATATATATATATATATATATATATATATATATATATATATATATATATGTGTTTCATATTATACTCAATATATTCGTATAAACTTTCTTCAAATTTTCCTGATCTTATCTCACACTGTGTTTAACTTGTCTGTCCACTTTGTATATATCAGTTCTCAAAGCTATAGTTCAACCTTGTTTTGCTTCCATATGACCTGTTATTAATCTTCTGTGCAATGATTTAGATTTCAGTTTGGCAACTGTATCTCATGGTATTTTAACCTTTATAACACCATGATCAATGGACATCAGAGTTGGCAAAACTTGATATGAGGAACAATCATCTCATTAGGTACACAGATAATTTCTAGTCTGCTCTTTGCCCTTATAGATTTCTTTACATCTACAACTGGTGTTCTCAAATGGGTCTACTTCATTTGCCCTAACTTCCAATTGACCGACATCCATTTGCCCGACCCCATTTGACTGACATTTCATTTGACCGACATTTCATTTGACTGCCAAGTATTATTGGCAAGTAAATAGAATATGCCCCCTTCCCCACTGTAGTGCGACCCTGGAGTTAGAATATATAGTTAGCGGGGATGTGGGGGGGCACAGCCCCCCACAATGGGGAGTGTGGTGGGCGAAGTCCCCCACTTAATTTCATATTATACTGTTTGGTTTTACTTTAATATTGCTTAGTAAAACAAAAGTCTGTGTCCCCCCACACCCCCCCTAACTATATATTCTAACTCCAGGGCCACACTACAGTGGGGAAGGGGGCATATTCCATTTTCTTGCCAATAATACTTGTCAGTCAAATGAAGTGTTGGTCAAATGAAATTTCAGTCAAATGCGGTCGGGCAAATGGGTGTCAGTCAATTGGAAGTTAGGGCAAATGAAGTAGACCCTCTCAAACATACCTTGGAAATAATTTACTAATGCTGTAAAACCAGTATTATTCCACTCTGCTTCTGGTTAAGTTAAGTCCTTAGCTACTATGAATTTTCCCACCCATGTTTCATTCAAGAAATGTATACATTCCTATAAGTCATCTATACTTGACTTTGGAGGCCTGTACATTCCAACAATTGTAATCTGTTTCAGGATTGTCTTTATTCTCATAGTTACTAAATTTACAATATTGGTGTTGTCATCAAATATGTAATAACCACATGTTTCCTAAAAGTCTTTAATCCCTATTGTAACACTTCTATGTGATCTTTTGTTAGAATGTCTATATATATATATATATATATATATATATATATATATATATATATATATATATAGTCCCTAACAGATCTAGTTTCCTACCACTACTCCTCTTTCTACTTCCTTCTTTCCAGTCATCCCACTGCCTCTATCTATTGTCAGGTCTACCTGCTACTCCTGCCTCCCCTGTATGCTCTCCAAGTGTGTTGAGACTGGCATGGATATTTAAGGCATCCTGGGGGTGGTGCTGGCAACTGCTTCAACTCCTAAAGAAGATTATATTATGATCTACTCTTGTTTCCCCTCCCCCATATTCATTGACAATATGAGGACACCTCCTTTCTGTGGACATCAACTCCCATTAGGGAGCATCTTTAATGAATGCCTTCTACCAGCACCTCGGACACCTGAGCCGCAAATGGAATCAGCTCACCTGGGCCATAGTTAGGACTTTATCACTCGCTGTCATTGTACCATCTAATAACAGCATCAATCTTATGTCAACAAGCCAAATCTTCCAATAAAAGAACTTGATTACAACTAACTTAGATAAACCAAATGTTGCTATCCGACAAATGTAAAATTTTTGGCCTGGCAAAAATCCTGTCTTGTGTAAGTCAAATGTTGCAACACATATGCTACAAATTTTTTTTTTGTCTTTGTCTTATTAAGTGGACTAACTTCCTGTCTAATACATACATAATAAAAAATTAGGCTATTACATTTTTTTTTTAAATGGACCACTTTTTCATATAGGCATTTAAACAAAAAATATTTTCATTCGCATTGACCTAGCTCTCCTTTTTATACATGTGATTTGTGGAAATATGTCCTAACACCTGTATGCATTTTTCTATTTAAGTTCTGTACTAACAATCAGTGAGACCTTTAAGATGACATCATTTGAACCAACATGAATAAACATAGTTCCATACTTTCTTACATTAAGGTATTCAAATGTCCTACTCATATTCTATATTTTTTCTCCTGACAAACATAAACCTATTTGATGTCCATTATCATCTCTGCAGATATGAGTATCAGTTTATTTAATATCTGAATCTCCAATTATTAGACTATCATTTTTACCTAATATGAAGAATCCATAGCTTTAATTCAGTAATGTTGGCTCGTTCAGTTGTTAAAAAAGAATGACCTTTCTTAATGTCCTTCATCACCATCGGTCTTATTAATCCCACTGTTTTCACCACCTACTTCATTTGCCTGCATACAGACCTTTTCAAGCTGCCTTTGTACTTTCACAGTCTGATCCATGTTTTCATCCTCAGTTTTTCTCCCTGTTTTTTCTTACTATAATGTTTTTTAATACTTCCAAGTTCAGTTTAGATTTCGTCCTATTAGCTTGACCCTTGCATCTACTGCTTACCTTCTCATTTGGTAAAATAGTATAATTTTTCTGCAGACTGAGTGTTTTATGATTGAATGACGGTATCAATCCCTGTAATCTCGGTATTACATAACAGAACAGTGTGCTTTTAGTTAGCATATTTTCTCATTGCATTATAGACATTAGTCAACTTATTGGTCTTCTGAAGTGTTTGCAGAGATTGTCTCCCTTTATTTTTCATTTTGATTTAATGAGCTCTGAAACCTGAGATTGTTATTTACTTGTGTCCTGAATTCCAAAATTGTCATCTGTAGCATCATGTCTAATAAGGGTTGAGTGATGTTGAGTAGCAGAGGGCAGTTTATTTCCTAAATGTTTTCTATTTACACTTTGCCTGATATTGCTTATCTCCTAAAATCAGTCATTAAACTACAAATAATTAAAGAATTTAAAAAGAAGCATAGATATTAAAATCAGTATCCAGAAAATTCACTGACACTGAAACAAACAGTAATTTATGTCAAATTCTGTGAAAAGAATTTACAAGCAATATGCAGACTCTTGTTCTTCTTTCGGCTTTTCCTGGTTAGGGGTCGCAACAGTGGAACTCCGGTCCACTAATGATTGGCAGTAGATTTTTTTATGGGTGTTGAGGTGCCAGCTCAATGCCCAACCTTCAGCAAAGGCACACCCATTCTACGCATGTCTTTCGAACTCGACCGTGGGGAGGACATGCAGACTCCACACAGAAATCGCTCCAGCTGAGAATCAAACAGGAGAACCTCTTGCTGTGAGGCAACAACGCTAATAGTGATAGAAGAGGATGCATCTGCTGGGACTACAAGAGAAAATATAACAAAAGAGGGTAGATTTCAGAAGAAATTTATGAAAATACTTGGTATGGAAAATGGAAATTCAGTAGTAAGAACTCTGAGAGGATTTACATATTATTCCCCAGGGTACAATAACTGGGCTAGACAAGACAGAAATTATATTCCACAGGAACGTGTGCATTTCACTGAGAACTTTGACACACGTCTAATAACTATTTCAGGTCATGCACCAATAATTACTTAGATAAAATTGCAGGGGATAATGAAGTAAAGATGAGACACTTGCACTTCCCCACCTATCTGTCAAAAAGAGAGGAAATTAAGGAATGGGTAATGGAAATTATATGGGAGTTATTAGGGAAGATAGAAAGTTCTCCAAAAGTTATAGATAGTGAGTGGGATAAAATGAAAGTGAATTAAAAAAATAGGGAAGAAAGAGAAGAAAGAGATCTGGTTAAGTACCATTAATTATTTAGAGGGACTGACAAAGGTTAAAGTATTACAGAATATGAGGAATCTGAGTGCTAAAGAGAAAATAAAGGAATAACTGGATAATATGCATGAGTTTAGAAAGACTGCTGTTAAGCAACTGTTATTTTGTTAACCAAAGAGCACAAAAACTTTAGGCACAGTGACTTTAGCAACAGAAAGTAGAAAGGGTTGTTGCCAAACTTAGAAAGTCTAGAACAAAAAAAAATAACCAGAAATCCTGTACAGGTATTACAGACATGTTGGAAATTTTATAAAAATTTGTATAAAGCAGAGATGTGGAGAAATATATATATATATATATATATATATATATATATATATATATATATATATATAGGCGTGCATATATTGTTCTTCAGACATGTGAAAACACCCTTTGCAGCTGAAATTGAAACTTTCATAAAAAAAAAAAAAATCATAAGTAAGTTTAATGTTTATATTATCAGCAGAGTCCCTAATAAATCTTTATGATTTGCTCCATTCTTTTACAACTAAATTATTAAACCATAAGACTGTAAAATCACTGTCAGTAGATGGAATCGAATGAAATGCCACAACCTTCTTTAGCGCTTTTGTCCAATTTAATAAAACATGAATTTCTTCAGACAAACAACATCCATACATTTTACAGCATTTAAATAAATAACTATCATGTCACATGTAATCAAACAGACCAATAAAATGCATTAACCACTTAATATGTTTTTAAATATTTAAAAGCACATCAACTTTTTTAAGAAAACAAAAAGTGAATACTTTAAACGTGTAAAATTATAATCTTTGTGCTTGTAAAAAGCACTTTATATTGATCATGTCATTCAATCCAGGAAGCTGGTCTGCATTTAATAAAATCTGCCATAGAGTTTCTTTACATTCTAAAAGAACTTTAAAATGTCCACTAAATTTGTCATCATTAACTCTCTCTAAGATGAAAAATGAAAACTTTTTGAAACTAGAACAAGTCAAGGAATGCTTGGCTATAGCATTAGATGTATCTTTCTTACATATAGCTAACATGTGTTCATATATACGCTTATTTAATGCTCTTGTGGTTTTTCCTATATAAAAATGTTCACACAAGCTACACATAGCTGCATAAACCACATTTGTAGTCTTACATGTATAGTGTCCCTTACACTGAAATGTCCTAGTAATGTGTTTAAATAATACTGATGCAGTCCCTGTAATATATCTGCATTGTTTACATGCCCCACAAGGAAAGGTACCCAAATTAAAACTAGTTTTAACACCGTTTTGGTTAAAGGCACCTCTCTCTAAAATAGTCTTTATATTGACTGTCCTTTTGTAAGTGAACAAAGGGAAATTACCAATAAGTTTACTCAATTCAGTGTTACCTAACACTACTTTCCAATTATTCAAGATGGTATTTCTAATGTATACCATCTCATTAGTAATAGGAATAGGGAAGGCCAAAGTATAATCAATTGGTGTTACAGTTGTTACTAATTTACTTGCAACTGGATTGTCAAAAACCATAAGACTGCCTTATTATGTTTGCTAAAGCCCTACTATCTCAGTGACCCATTTTTAAAACATCCTCAAAGACCTACACATTCCTATAAAAAATGTCTTTAAAGGCTTAGTATACACATTTTTTCTGGGAAATTGATTAAGTACCTAATTTCCTAAGAGAATCCTTTCCTCACATCCCCGAATCTTTTTTTAACGTATAACCTCCAATTTTTATATTTTCTGTGTTCCTGAAGTTGTCCATAATAACAAACCATATTCTGTCTTAGGTTGAATCAGAGACATAATGATATTTTCAAACAACCATGTCCGTTGATTTGAAGTATCTTATAGAGCTATCAAGTACTTCCACTGCATTCTTTAACAGCATATTATGTATGTTTATCAAATAAGAGATTATTATCCACAAGTCTTTTGAGATCTCTAATCAGTTTTACATTTTCTATAATAGTTCTATCAATCATGTATTATTGTTATATATTTTGATAATCATATATCATATATTTGGTTTACATATGTTAATGATCATAGTATATTTCCCAATCCATGCATTGTCTAGTGAAGACTTTAGAAAGCTGTCCTCTTGAAAGGCAACATGTTTACCAGTTTTCATGTCATGTACATGTAATCAAAAGAACATTCTTGATGGACATAAAATGTCATAGAAGAGATCAATTTCAACAATTGGCTTAAGTACTGGTGTCATTCAAAGGGGATCCAATGCCTATCAGCTTGGGATGATATGCTCGACAAGCCACAATGCTTCGCTAGGGACGGCTTGCACCTGTCACCCCTGGGCTTTCGGATATTGGCAAAGGCTCTTGCAACCCCCTATAGTGCCTCTTTTAGGCAAGGCTCAAAAGACAAACCCACCTCCATAGGTATCACAAGGGATAAGAAACTAAGAGTAATGCTATTCAACGCCAGAAGTCTAAACCTCAAGATGCATGCACTCGAAACTCTCCTTAGCATGGAGAACATCGATATCTGTGCAGTAACAGAAACCTGGTTCAGGGCTCCCGAGAGCACCCCAGCACTACCAGGTTATACCTCATACCATGCTTTTCGGCCCCAAAACTTGGACCGAACCACAAAAGGAGGGGGAGTATCGATATTCATCAAAGATACCCACACCTCCAGGTTGGTGGCAAAGCACGAAGCATCAGAGACTATCCATGTGCAACTAACAGTGGGTAAAACTGCCTTCCAGTTTATAGCCTGCTACAGACCACCCTCCCAAACCCAGGAACCCCACTTGGCCTTCCTGAGAACACTGGAAAATATGAATGTCTCTCCAAACACCATTATATTAGGCGACTTCAACTACCCAAACATAGACTGGGAGCATTACTCTAGCTCCAACACCCTAGCCCAAAGGTTCCTAGAATTTATAAACTCAAATGCTATGGAACAACTTGTTGCCACTCCCACAAGAGGGGAAAACATACTGGACCTGATCATCACCAACATGGGGACTCTATGCTCCAGACCAGAAGTGTATCCCTCACTGGTAAGATCAGACCATAAACTAATCTCACTGGATATTCACATCCCGACCCCACCCCCTGCCCAGAAAACCACAGTGAAAAACTTCTCTAAAGCAAATTTCACACTCCTCAAAACCAAGGTAGAATCCTTCAAAGCCCCCGGGCCTGTGGAAAATACGGCCCAGACCGCAGAATCCTTTATAAACGCATTCTATGAACACCTTCAGGAATGCATGGATCATGCGATCCCGAATAAAACCAAGACCCAATCCTCCAAAGGCAGATGTCCTGTCTGGTGGTCCCCAGCCATAAACAAACTATACAATAGAAGGAGGAAGCTACTAAATGATAGAGCAAAATCCCAAAAAGGGAAGGCATCACTGATCAGTATTAGCAAAAAACTACGGGCACTCATAAAATTGTCTAAGGCCAGCTTTGAGAGAAAAATTGCACAGGACACTAAGGATAATCACAAGGCTTTCTTTAGTTATATTAGGAACCTGGGTGGTAATTCCCAGATATGCTCAGAATTAGTCCAAAATGACAAAAAATACACTGAACCCACATACATTGCCAACATCCTAGCTAACAGGTTCAGCTCAAACTTCTCCCACCCCTCCCCACCAAAAGGGCAAATATCTATCCCAGCAGAGTGCTGCCCCCCTGACATCTCAGATGCTCAGGTAAGAGCCGCCCTCTCCAAAGCAAAAAACACAGCATCAATGGGACCAGATGGTGTCCCGGGCTGCGTCCTACATGAACTCCAAGAACAGCTAAACCCAAACATAAAACTACTATTCAATCTCAGCCTTACTACAGGATATGTGCCCAAAGAGTGGCGTGCAGCAACAGTGGTCCCTCTCCATAAAGGTGGTGCCTCAATCGATCCTGGAAACTATCACCCCATAAGCCTGACTAGCTTAGTCTGCAAAGCTATGGAAAGGATCATCATGGACCTCATAAATAAAGATATTGGGGACCTACAGACACTGGATCCTACCCAGTTCAGCTTTGTTAAGGGCAGAACCTGCCTTTTAAACCTGGTTGATTTCTTTGAAACAGTCACCAAGGCGATTGACGAGGGGAAGGTGGTCCACACAGCCTACCTGGACCTCGCTAAAGCCTTCGATACAATACCCCACTCGGGCATTATAGATAAGCTCACCAGTTTAAATATAAACACCTATGTCACTAGATGGATTGCAAACTGGCTCAAGGACAGAACCCACATGGTTAGAATTGCTGGAGCCATGTCAGACTCCAAACTAGTTACAAGTGGTGTCCCACAAGGCTCAGTCCTGGGACCTCTCTTGTTCGGTATATATTTCTCGGAGGTACAGGCCAACACGGAAGGACTGTGGCTGACCAAGTTCGCAGATGACTGCAAACTGGGCACCATAATCGACTCTCCAGCCGACACAAGCATCCTCCAAAAGGGCCTCATAGAAACAGACAACTGGTGCCAGAGCCATGGCCTCAAGCTAAATGCCAAAAAGTGTATAGTTATCCCTTTGGCAAAAACAAAGTGCCCACAAATTACCACATAGGTGGTAATCCATTAAGTACAGAAGAAGTAATTAGGGACCTGGGGACCCAAGTTGATAGCAATCTCTCATTTGACAACCACGTGGCCAAAGTAGTTAGAAAAACATTTTATATAGCCCACCTAATCATGAAGGGATTCACATCTAGATCAGGGGAGGTCATCATGCCTCTTTACTCATCCCTCATCAGGCCCATAATTGAGTACAATGGCCCTTTTGGGATGTACCTTACCAGACACCTGCAGCAACTGGAAAGACCCCAAAAGTACCTCACCAAGAGGATCAAAGGGCTCAAACAGATGCCATATGCTGCCCGGTTAAAGAAACTCCAGCTCTACTCAGTGGCATATCGCCTGTTCAGAGGCAATCTGTGCCTGACCTATAAAGCCATGTCCAACCCAGAATTAATGGACATGCTGCACCTCAGAAAATCCAAATCCCATCGAGCTACACGCTCGAGAGACTTGAACCTCAGCACTGAAGTAAATAGGACATGCTGGAGGGACAGATTCATAACCCAGAGGCTCCCTTCACTCTGGAATAAAATCCCAGTCCAGGTTAGGCAGAGTCCCTCATTGACTCTCTTCAAGAGGAATCTTGATGAGTGGATGGGAGATCGTAGGTTTACCCCGGGTATCACTTCTGTGTCACTGTTAGACAGAGGCACAGTATACTAACCTCGAAAAAGGGCATAGCAAAATAAATTTAAAATGGGTGGCGAAAGCCAAACACATTCTGGCTAGGCTTATAAATGCCCTAGGGCAGATAGCCTAGTATGAACCTATGAACCTATGAACCTATGTAACAAGAATGTATTCCTAAATCATAGTGGCAGTTCTTGGATATAGACCAAATATTTTCCTGTATTATTGCCATATCTAGCTTGACATGTTGCACTGCAAACCCTTTCTTGAATCTACTCCACAAGAGAAAATGTATTCTCAACCCCCTAGAGTTTATAATCAAGAAGTAATTACTTATTTTATCAAAAGTGGCTGCAAGTTTAATGAATACTACTTCCACTTTAATGCTATTGTTCATGGCAATTATAATTTTGTTGTAAAATGACAAATTACATGTTTGGGTACACCTATCCCTGACAAAGCCATGTTGCAATACGCTATAAAATCCAATCTTGACCAGATCCTGAATTAAGAATACCAATGTCACTGTTTCCATAGGTATAGATGAGTTTTACAATAAACTAATGTACCACTAGCAAGGAGTTCTTCTAACTCCTTTACCTTTATATCCTAGCTTAATTAAAACTGTCTTCCATTCCTTCAGCATTAATCATTTTACAGGCTTTTACCAAAAATTAAGGATCAGCTTTAATATCTGTAGATTTTTGTTGGATATTCCGTCCAACCAATATAACTTTCATAGGTTTCAATTACAGAGAAGTACAATGGAGTACTTGTGTCAAAACAGAGTAATAATAATAATTCTCTCTCTTAATGCAGTATAGGGTTAGAGATCCTTTCTCCCCACAGACTGCTGCATACTATTCAGTAAAAAGCTTTATCACATTCACCATTTTTTTAAACTGTTCATATTTTGTAGTTTTACTTCTACTATCATTAAGGAATTTGTAAAAACCTTACATATTACCTTTAATATCACCAGACATTTTTTCCTTATACTTATCTTGTTCAAAAGCAGCCTGTAGTTTCTCCAATTTGTTCAGCTGTTTATAACAAATAGTTCTTACTAACCCTTTACATTTCCAGTATTCTGTTTCTCTGTTTAAGTAGTTATCCTATATTCATTTTATATTTCTGTCATAGTTTTATATGTTTGCTTTGCATTGGTCACTTTCTTACAAACCTAAGCATGTGGATGTAATATTTTAAGTAATTCTACATTTCATCAACATCCTTCTCTTTAAAGAAATCCTCACACTGCATTTTCTGCAAGTATCCATTTTCTTCTCTGAATTTGCTAGTTGTAATCAGCATGCAATTGTGACTACTTGATTTTTCTAGGCAAGTCCAGTTCAGTAACCACTATGTCATATGATCAGTATTACCCAAAATGGAAATATTTAGCAGAAAAGTACTTTGGCTTCAGTTAATACATGTAAGAAGGCTAATATATTTTTTAAGTTTTGCTGCCGTCTTTATAATCTGCCTCAAGTTATTTTCAAAAAGAAAACTTATAAATGTTTCATTGATTTTCATACAATCTATAATTCTCAATTTTATTCTTGGCAGAATATTATTATATTATGGAGTGAGTAGATGAAACATAATAGTGAATCAAGATCATGCAGTGGATATAAAAAGTGTACATACTCCTTGTTAAAATGCCACTTTTTTGTGATATAAAAAATGAGATGACAATAAATCATTTCAAAACTGTTTCCACCTTTAATCTGACCTATAACTTGTACAATTCAATTGAAAAAGAAAACAAATCTGTTAAGGGAAAAATATAAAAAATAAGAAACATACAATAAGCTGGTTGCATAAGTTTGCACACCCTTAAACTAATACTTCGTTGAAGTACTTTTTGATTTAATTACAGCATTCAGTCTTCTTGGGTAGGAGTCTATCAGCATGGCACATCCTGACTTGGCAATATTTGCCCACACTTCCTTGCAAGGGCATCTCTTGTGCACAGCCCTCTTCAGGTCACCCCCCCAATTTTTCTATTTGATTTAGGTCTGGGCTCTGGCTGGGCTATTCCAAAACTTTAATTTTCTTCTGGTGAAGCCATTCTTTTATTGATTTGGATGTATGCTTGTAGTCATTGGCATGTTGAAAGGTGAAATTCCTCTTCATCTTCAGCTTTCTAGCAAATGCCTGAAGGTTTTGGTCCAAAAGTGACTGGTATTTGGAACTGTTCAGAATTCCCTACACCTTGACTAAAGCCCCAACTCCAGCTGAAGAAAAGCAACCCCAAAGCATAATACTGCCACCACCATGCTTCACAGTGGGGATGGTGTTCTTTTGGTGATGCAAAGTGTTGTTTTTGCTCCAAACGCACCTTTTGGAATTGTGGCCAAAAAGTTCAACCTTGTTCTCATCAGATCATAACACATTTTCCCACATGCTTTTGGGAGACAGATGTATTGTTTTGCAAATTTTAGCCAGCCCTGGATGTTTTTTTGTGTAAGAAAAAGCTTCCATCTTGCAACCCTACCCTATAGTCCAGACATATGGAGAATATGGGAGATTGTTGTCACATGTAATAGACAACCAGTTCTTGCCAGAAATTCCTGCAGCTCCTTCAATGCTGCTGTAGGCTTCTTGGTAGCCTTCCTGACCACTTTTTGTCTTGTCTTTTCATCAATTTTAGAGGGACATCCAGTTCTTTGCATTGACACTGTTGTCCCATATTTTCTCCACTTTTTGATGACTGTCTTCACTGTATTCCATAGCATATCATTCTCCTGACTGATACCTTTCAACAATGAGATCCCTTTGATGCTTTGTAAGCTCTCTGCAAACCATGGCTTTTGCTGTAGCAGGCAACTAAGTAAATGTCAAGAAAATCTTACTAGGACAGCTAAACTTTATTTGGAGTTAATTAGAGTCTCTTTAATTGATGACAGGTGTGTACCCAAGAAGACTGAATGCTGTAACTAAATCAAAAGGTGCTTCAACAAAGTATTAGTTTAAGGGTGTGCACGCACAACACAGTATTAATTTAAGGGTGTGCACACTTGTACAACCACCTTATTGTTTTTTTCCCCTCACAGAATAGTTTGTTTTTTAATTGAATTGTACAAATTATAGGTCACATTAAAGGTGGGAAAAGTTTTTCAATGATTTATTGTGGTCTCATTTTTTATATCACAAAACCTTGGCATTTTAACAGGAGTGTTTACACTTTTTATATCCACTGTTTCTCCCTGATTTGGTGGGTCTACATATTCCTGTAACATACAGCCTACTCGAATCTGCAATATATGTGAAGTATAATGTTCATTAATTTTAATTTAATAGAGTTTGATTACTTTTTTATAAATGTAAATGTGCCTATGCCACAAGTGATAACTCAGTAAGATGTTTAAAAAAAGTCTGATACCTAGTCAACTAATTGTTTCTGTTTTCTAAATGTATGACTTCCAAAACCAGATGAAAATCCTTAACCAGTATCTGTATTGTTAAATGCCTCCTTAATCCTTGTTGTATACATAAACTCTCTGGTTATACATTTATGATCACATCCTGCACTTACAAAACAAAAATATGTATATTTTTCTCAGTTTACGCAGTCTGATCTTGTCTGCCCTGCTGCTTACAGAAAGGCAATGATATTTGAACAATATTTTATGCATTATATGATGTACATTTCTTTAATTTGGCCAACTTTTACTTTCTTTCATGAGGGTAATTCTGCACATTTGTTACACTTCTCATAATATTGCACACCACAAAATGATTTATTCTGTAACTTCTATGTAGAGGTCAGTAAGTTATTTCTATAAATCATTGTGACAAGCCTGACAATTTATGTCTTACCTTCATTCTGCATGTGCCTTCAATCATCTCAAGTCCCACTGTTGTCACTGGTTAGGAAAACATTCATTATGATTAAATAAAGAGCACATTTCTGTGTCAGAGTTGTAATTTTACACATAGATGTCATTTATGAAATAAGACAATATTTAACTTAATTTCAGACATGGCAAACAAATTCTGTTGACTACTTGGGGAAAAAAATAATTTTTTTTTTCAACTGAATCGTCAACTATTTTCACAGCAGTGCTTATGAGCACCAGAAGAATCAATAGAGGTTACAGGTTTTAGTCAAAAGTATATGTTTTCTCCACTTTCTGTCAACAGTCAAAGTACTTACAAAGCATTTTGACAAGTAGTTAGTGTAAGCACGAAAGAAAAAACATGTACTTTGACAAGAGAAAAAAAATCTCATGACCAGGTTCCATCCCCTTTCCAGCTGTGATGCATACATTGTAGTTATGCAATGAATCTAAATAACTCGCAATGCAGCTTGAGCAGTCATGTTTATGTTTATATATTTCATGATTTTTAGGTGGCTAAATGAATTGTTTGATGGACCCTGCATGGGTTTAACCTGGGCAATTTGGCAAAGGCAACCTGAAACATAGATTTTTTTTTATTCTTTCTTAACATTGTTTTGTTAGCATATCAATTAATTTCAGGGGAAACTGCATAGATGGAATAAAACTCTTTACTAGATTTTTTTCTGGGATAAATGCTTCATTCACAGTTTTGTTGTATAAAATGTTGGCAATACAGACATAAAGAAGAGTAGTACTGTTTAACAAATATTCAAAAAAATCACATGACATGATGAAATTAAACAGGATAACACTGTAACAATCTACATTAATAAGGTATGTCCTGTGAAACTTCTACAAAGAAATAACAAATACTTAATTTTTGGCACGGAATTGAAAATGCTTAGACTTACCTCAGCCTTCATGTTAAATCATACTTTTTCCAAAAGCTGTATAACTTTGTCTTTCAATCCTTTGTTTAAGTATGCGGTATGCATGTAGCACCATGACTTCTTATCAACACTTTGTTTGAGGGTATATGAAAACTCTTTCAAGTCATATTTATTTTGTTTCATAATGAATTTACATGATTATGGCCTCAAAAGTGTTTTGCAATTAGTTTAGAAAGCATAGAAAGTTTGCTTTTTATGTCTTAGGATTAAACCAATCGAGATAAATATATACAAAAGAAAGTGTCCCAAATCAAACACTGTCAGCAGCAGGAATCATTAAAAGTCAGCCAACTCTTCAGTACAAGCTGTCTTTATTCTTCCACACAAAAAACATACAGATTGAGTGCTTTCATCCCCTTAACTGAGGACTTCATCAGATTCTGAAAAAGTCAATTCAGAGTTTGTAGGTTGCTGAGGGTATATACATATGTGATGACAGTTTTTTGTAGATATTAACTGTTAGAGATTTGAGGTGTGAGAAGAAGTTGTCAAGAGAGAGTGATGGCTCTGGTGGTTTTTAGTAATGGAAGTGAGAGGTAGTGAAAGATAGCCTGGAGGGAAGAAATGGGTATGGCAAGTGGGGTTTGATTGTAGAGAGAGTTAGTCAACACACCAGCAAGCCACAGAAAAGTGGGTTAAAGTAGGTGGAACAGTGTTTAGTAAAATTTATTTTTGCATGAGCATAGCCAGTCTGATGAGAGGTGTTGTCTAAGGGACTTCTTAAAGAGAGCAGGATTATAGATAGAGGTGATTGAGGATGGGAGAGTGTTCCAAAGTTTAGACATAATAAAAGAATAGAGCATTTGACCAGCTGGGAGATTGGATTTTTCCACCTTGAGCAGTGTTTTGTTTTCAGATCTGAGGGGTCTATTAAGGTGATACAAAGACAGCAGGGAGGAAAGAGAAGAGCAAGTTAATGGTTTATGTACAACTGTATGAGTAGTAGTTAACTGTAGGTAGGTGAGATAATGTGGTAGTTCAAGCCAATTTAGTTGCCATAAGGATGAACAGTGATGTGCTAAGAATTTCGCATGTGTTGTAAATTTTGTGACCTTATTGTAACGAGTCAAGTTTGGTTTTCAGAGAGGACTGGATGTTGATCAGGATAGGGATCCATATAGTAGGGATGGTAGTAGAAAGGCTGAGGCTAGAGCTTTTTTTGCAATGGGGTTAAATAAATGGCTATGTCTATATAGGGTACACAGTTTCTGGTGTGTTTTTTAATATTGCTGTCGATGTGGAGGTTGAATGTAAGGTTATCATCAATGACAACACCTAAGAGTTTGGTGCTAGAGACAACTTCTATGATAGTGTTGTTCTGGGAGTGGACAGAGAATTCATTCTTGTTAAGGGGGATTTTTTGGGGGCGTAAATAATAGATGTTTATTCTTGTTGGGGTTTAGAGTGAGATGGTTATTTGACATCCAAGTTTCAGTAGAAGTAAAGGTATGTTAGGTTAGTAGTTGTAACTCATAAGTGGATTTGGCAATTCATATGATTGTAAAATCATCTGCATATTTGATAATGGTGCCTTGGGTGAGAGTGTTATGGATGTTATTTATGAATATGCTAAATAGAAGGGGGCCCAATATGGATCCTTGTGGTACTCCTGTTGTTATGTTGAGGAAAGGTGAGTAGGACTGTTGCCATTTAGTGGATTGTTGTCTCACAATGAGATAGTTTGAGAACCTTTTCAGGGCTGGGGGTGAGGTACCTAAATTACAGAGTTTGGTGAGTAGAAAGGGATGGGATGCAGGGTCAATGCCTTCAGAGAGGTCAAGAAAGAGTGAGGAGACTATGAAGCCTGCAACATGAGCCCTATTTACTGTGTCCATAAAAGAGATGATAGCTGTAGTAGTACCGTGGCCTGGCCTAAAACTGTGTTGGGTGGGGGAAAGAAGTTGGTTATTAACTAAATGGTTAAGAAGCTAAGTATGGACACATTTTTCTAATATATTGGAGACAGGGGACAGAATAGTGATGGTTCAGAAGTTGGAGATGCCAGAGTTATTGCTGCCTTTATGGAGCGGGAGAATATATGCTTTTTTCCAGATATGTGGTGTAAGTGATTCCTGAATTGATCTGTTGAGGAGTATACTGATGGGATAAGCAATGGAGTTTGCAGATAGTTGTAAGAATTCAGCAGGAAGATTATCTGAAGCATTAGTGCAAGGTTTGAGTTTTTGAAGGAGTTTTTTATAGTGGAAGTGGGTATGAGTAAGAGATAAAAGCTAGGTGGAGAGGAGGGTGTAGATTGCGATGATGGCTGGGTTGGTGATTTGAGGCTAGTATGTGGGAAGGATGAGGTAAGCTTTGCTATGGTGTCAATGAAGTATTAGTTAAAGAGAGGCTATCTCGAAGGGTGTTTTATCAGGGTGTGGGCATGGGTTGTTGTTAGACCCTGGGTGAAGTAGTAAATTGATTTATCGCCAGAATTTCTTTGGGTTTAGCTTATGCTGGTTCTGGAGATTGTTAAAGTGTTTTTTTTATCTTAAATGATGAGTTGCTTTGCCTGATTTCATAGCTGTTTGTAGAGAGTGAGGTCAAAAGGATTTTTGTATTTTTTTGCCAAGTTTTCCAAGCTTTGTCTCTAGTGGTCATGATTTGCTTTGTGGATTTGGTGAGCCAGCTGGCATGATTAGTCCTGACTCTTTTTAGTCATAGTCCGGCCAAACTATAAAGATCTTGAGGAATGTTGAATTGAAGACTTCAACTGCATCATGTAGGGGGACAGATTTTAATGTTGCCCAATTGATAGTTTGCAAAATTTCGTTAAAGGTGTTAGGTGAGAAGTGAGATAAGGCTCTGGTTTGTTTAAGCTGATTACTTATGACCGAGGTGGCTTTATGTATTATAAAGGCTGGTAAGTGGCTGCTAATACTATTTGGTAGAGTGCCAGAGATGGAAATTTTACTAGGGTCGGATACTAGGATCCAGTCCAGAATTGACCCTTTGTTGTTTTTGTTGCTGGGTGTTGTTATGACAGTGATCAGCTGGGAAAAGTTATACAGGTTAATGTTGGTGGTGGTGGGGTGCTGGTTAGTGATATCCAGCCAATTAATGTTAATGTCCCATAAGATGATAGCTTCATTATTAATATTGTTAGATACCCAAACAAGGATATCTTTTTGAATAGGGATGTTATTACCTGGAGGAATATATAAGACCATGATGCAGAGACTTTTGCACTTATTTAGTTTTAAGAAGGCTACCAGCAGCTCAGCTGTGGAGAACTGAGGAAAGGGCTTAGTATATGGGGCTACAGTGAAGGCATTGGGATATATCAAGGTGATGCTTTCACCTTTTCTATGTAGTCTGTCAGTTCTAAGATGAGTATAGTTAGGGGGTAGGAATTCTGCATCTTTAATATATGGTTTAAGCCAAGTCTCTGTAATGGCAGTGAAGTCAGGTTGATTTTTATTTAACCATGCGTGAAAGTTTGGGATTTTGTTTCTTATGCTTTGTAGATTGATGGTAGCAAAATTTAGGGATTTTATGCATTTGGGTTGATTTTTAGGAGGTTGGGAATGGGCCTAGGTTTGGATGTATGTCCCTGCATATTATTAGGTTACTATGGGTGGGAATATAGAGTTTCAGGGCCTGTGTAATCTGTTTCAAGGTCTGTGTAATCTGTTCCACAATGCACCTGAGCCTAAGGCCCGGTCATATTTTCTTTCATAGAAAATATAATGTTGATACATTAAAGATGAACAAAAACTGAATGCTGCAGAAACAAGCTGCTATTAGTTGTTTTGCTCTGAGATATAATGAACTGTAAAATGATACTCTTCTAGTTTTAAATTTTCTTATTTAAGTTACTTCCTGATAGTCAGAAAAATACATACACGTCCTTGCCATGCCTTAAATAAGTTTAATATACTAAGCACAAATGGTAGTCTACATTATTTCCTGAAATTTAAAAGAAATGTTTGTTAAAACCAATATTTGTTATCAACCCCTTCTCCCAATGCATAGCTCTCAACTGTCCAGATTTTCACAGAATGTCCAGATTTTTACCTTATATTTTTGGTCTGTTCCTCATAATATTTGTGGTTTTCTGGAAAATCATTGCGGACCAAAGTCACGAAATATTTGCAGACATTGGAGTTTGAAACTCCATATTCTTCAGAAAATGCATGCTAATGCAAACCTGGTATCCTATCAACATTTTAACTGCTTAGGAGGAATATTTAACATTTGTCCCTATTTTTGGGCCTTTGTTCATCCCAATATTTTTGGCTTTATCCAGATTTCTTGAGCTAGAGGCTGACAGGTCTGCTCCACTGCCATTTCTCTGCATCTATACATTTTTTCCACTTGAAAGTGGTCAGGTAAAAACAATACTGTCTCAGTCAGCTTTACGCAGGAGATACTATGCTCACCTTAAAGCCTTTCTGTATGTTCATTGTCTGGATAGTCTATGCATTTTTATTACTATCAGATTGGTATAATTTAATAGGCAAGTTTTCTAGCAAGGCCCCTACATTGCAGTTAAAGCTAGTATCTAGGAGTAGTTTGCTAATGCTTCCATTATGCAAACGTCATCACCATCAACTCCCTTTTTCCCATTTTTTTTACATGGGGTCAGGGCATTGTGTTAACTGTCGCCATCTCTTTCAATTCAATGCCACATTCCTGCCTCCTTTCACACTCATGCTTGACTGTTGCAGATCTTCTCTCACACAATCCATCTGCCTCTTTGGTGGACATCCTTGTTTCCTCAACAAATTCCTATCTATCCCAAATCATCGTCACCAGATTGTCTTCTGCTTTTCTGCATGTGTCCGGACCACTGTAATCTGTTCTCTTTTATCTTTTCTGCAACTGGAGCTACTTTGGCTTCTGCTGTTATGTCCTCATTTCTTCATCTGTCCCACAGTGTGCATCCTACCACCCATCTCAGGCATGTCATTTTCATCACCTCTGGCTTCCTCATCTGCTCTGCCTTTACAGCCCAGGTTTCTATGCCATACATTATTATTGGTTGCACCACTGTCTCGTGCACCTTACTTTTCAGATTCTTTGACATTTTTTTGTCTTTTACTACAACTGAGACTCTATGTCAGTTGGCTGCAGCCCCTCTTATTCTAGCTTTGACCTCCTCTTTCAGACTTCTCTTCTTCTCAACCACCCCTCCCAGATGTTTGAAGCTGTTAATCTGTTCCACATTTCCTTCTGTCTCAGTTCTCAGCTTCTTCTGATTTCTCCTACTTGCTGCCATTACCATTGTCTTATCTGTACCAGGGACGTCGGGAGGCGTACGCTTTTTTAGAAGGGGGTAGCATTTCTTCTCTCCCTTTCCTTTTTAAGGAGGTGCTGGCTCTTTAAGGAGGATACTAGCCAGTCGGAAGTGAGCTCACATCATGTCTGGCTGGCTGGCTGTGAGCGGGAACCAAAGCAAGCAAATGGAGTTGGAAGGCAAGAGCAGGATTATCGAAGTTGGAAGCAAATGGAGTTGGAAGGCAAGAGCAGGATTATTGGAGTTGGAAGGCAAGAGCAGGATTATCTGAGCTGGAAGGCAATTGAAGTAAGTGCACAGTGTGTATGCAAAGGCTTTAGTGAAAGATCGCAAGTGGCTATTTGTGTGCTATTCAAGTCTATTATGTGAAGGGTGTGTGAACGATCGCTTATTCAAGTTTTGTGTGTGAACGATCGCTTATTCAAGTTTTTTGTGTGTGAACGATCGCTTATTCAAGTTTTGTGTGTGAACGATCGCTTATTCCAGTTTTTTGTGTGTGAATGATCGCTTATTTCAGTTTTTTGTGTGTGAACGATCGCTTATTCCAGTTTTTTGTATGTGAACGATCGCTTATTCAAGTTTTTTGTATGTGAACGATCGCTTATTCAAGGTGTGTGTGTGTGTGTGTGTGTGTGTGTGTGTGTGTGTGTGTGTGTGTGTGTGTGTGTGTGTGTGTGTGTGTGTGTGTGTGTGTGTGTGTGTGTGTGTGTGTATATATATATATATATATATATATATATATATATATATATATATATATATGTATAAAACAGATCTGTGACCCATTGCTAAGGTAAACAAGGGAATAACAACAGCATTTTTCTTTCTTATCTGGACTTGTGTAGGTTTGTAGTAAAGGCTTAAACAGCTACACTAACAGGAGTAATATTGCTATGCACTTTATATGTAAAATGCATTTATTTATACAATGAATATGCATCAAGGAATCAAGACTCTGAAAAGAATCAATAGAACACTGTCTGCAAAATGCACAGTAAACGGAACAATGAAATTAAATATAGAATAGTATTATTACAAGTTTTAAGTTGATAAAAATTATAACCTAGTCATCTGAAAAACACACATATTGGTAATCATAATGTTTGCCCTCTTAACATCTGGTAATTTCTGAAGATGATGAGTATTCGTACCTATTCAAAAATTCTGAAAAGACACCTTTGATAACAATGTTAGCATGCTTACAGAACAAGACTGCAGGGCACCTTTCTAGAGAGCATGTGTGCTGTATTACTCGTCAAACTGGAGTATATAAAAGTCCCAGTCAAATTCTTGGGTTGCCAGCTAACTTTCCTTTACAATTTTAACTTTTTTACTAAATGTGACATCAGATCCTGAGCCATACACATTTTTATTTATTTATTTATTTGTATTAGTTTACTAGAGTAGAGCACTGACTTATCTGGACAACTTACAGGCTCATATTGGAAATTAATCTGTCTCCAAGGAAACAATTTTAATGTTTCCAAAGAATGATGGACAGACACAGTTCAGATATGATAGACTTATCCATCTGAAAGTAAACCCTCTGTGGCATTTTCAGAAAGATGCAAAGTGACATCTTAAGTCAAGGTTGTAATAATTTTCCACAGGCTGCCACTGGCTGACCAAGGCCTTAGGAATTCTGAATACTTTATTAAGATTACAGTAGTCAGTTTTTACATTATTATTGTTTTCACATAGTAAGGGTCTTACAGTGAGAAAGGCAACACATTTGATTTGCTCGCATACCAGAGATTTTGAATTAGTGCTTCTGGTGTTTCGCTGTGGTTATTGATTCAGGTAAGTGTTTTAAGGGTTTTAGGTAGGGGCTGTGGTGTGTGTTAGTGTATTTTGTTGCTGTGATATGTGTGTGTGAGGATAATGTAGCTTGTGTGGTGGTGTTTTGTTGTGTTTTTATATGTAGTGCAACCTCAGAGTTATAATATTTAAGTGGGAGGTTGTGGGGGTGCAGCCCCCCACATGGGGGGGTGCAGGTAGGCTTGCCCCCTTCTTTTATTTAGGACAGAGCTTTTGTTTGTGTGTGGGGAGGAAGGTGTGTGTTTGTGTACAGCAGAAGCACTAATTCAAAATCTCCAGTATGCGAGATTTAGAATTTTGCGTTTCTGAGTTTTCGTTCTTTTCAGGATTCTACTTTATGGGCTCGAAATACTGAATTTTGATATTTCAGTACTTTGAGCTTCTAAAGTGAAAATGGTGTTTGTGTAAATGCCCCCCACATAATACACCTGCTGGTTATAGGTGTTCAGGCTCAAACCCTGTACTTTTGCTCCAGGGTAAGAAGAGCCTAAAGTCCCTAACCACCACCATTTCTGAACTTTGTTCAGATTTGCTTTTATAATGGTTGTGAGCTATGGTGAGAAGTGAGAACTGAAGTTGTATTTCTCCCATTATTGTTTTTGTTGTTTGTCCAGGCTGTTTGTGCTAAGGTGTGAAGTGAGAACTAAACTTGTATTCCCTCATTATTGACTTTGTTTGTCCAGGTTGTTTGTGCTAAGAGGTTGAGAGCTATCTAAATTATTACTATTAAGTTTGTCTTCCTATTTTTCAAACTGCTGATTTAGCATAGTGGTATGTTGCATTGACTATAGTGCATATGGTTCTGGGTTCAAGACATACAGGGTGATAATGCAGCATTTTATTCTAGCAACTTTCCAAAATTATACAAGCAATGTTTAAAATATGTCCCTGTTTTTTGGGCTTTTGCCCCCCCCCCCCATAAATGTCGGCTTTTTCCAGATTTTTTGTGCTGCAAAGTTCAGAGATACAGCTGAGTGTCAACATTTTACAAGTAGCTGAGAGCTGCAGGGGAACTTAAGTTTAGTGCTACTTATGCTTCTGCTTGTACTGTTAATAGCACAACAGGTAATCTACTTGCTTTTGATGCAGAAGGCTGTGGGTTCTTCTCCCACAGTAGTTAGATGCATTGCTGATACTGTACTGTGTTGTAAAGGGGGGTGGATGCTGTAGCCTGTTTTGGCGAATATATCTAGTAGCAACTATGAACCTGTTATCAGTTTGCCATCCATTCCCTATTGCAATATTACTAGCGTATCATTGTTTTTAATGCAACACAGGCAATTTATTCCTCAAGGGCAACAGGCACATTATTTGTAGATGAAACCATGAAATATAAAGTTGTTTGCTAGCAGCAGCCTCTTCATTAGTTACAGATTTCTCTAAAGTGGAATTATGTAGATGGCTTTTACTAGTTCAGAGATTGTGCATATTTACTGATACTGGTGGACTGTAGATGTTTGAGTAGACTTTTATGATGGAAGGTGTATCAAAGAGCATGTGTATGTTTCATGTGCAAGGGGCCTATGATTTGAAAACAGCCCAAAGTTAATCTTTATCTGCCACTGGCAAAATGTATTTTCTTTGAATGTGGGTTTCAATGCTGTCTCAATGAATGCGAGTTTCAAGGGCAGAGAAGTTTTAATGCTAAGTCTAGTTTCATTGTGAGACTGCATTGCTTTGTTCAACAGATATTTATTTGTGTTTGTGCTGTAAAATGCAAAATAAAACTTTTTTGGCAAATCATTTAGGAATGAAGTCACTAAATGACTGACGTTAAGTTTCAGATGTCATAATCTTCAGAAAAATGCATGCTAAAGCAAGACCTGATATTCTATTAACTGTCTTAAGTTTATATAAGGTAAATTTTTAGTACTGTTTGTATGTTCCCCCAATATATTTGGCCTTGTCCAGATTTCCTGTATTAAGAGGTTGAGAGGTATGTGCAAATAAATCACTTTATAGAATTAGGAATATCTACACCTCTCAACTGTCCCAATTTTGGCTCAAAATGTTGCTCTCCCCCTAATAATCTCTTCGCAAAATAGCAATTTTGGAAGAAAACGTGGAGGGTTTACTTTTATAAATAACTGTAATGATCAGAGTTATACATTACTTTTATTTCAGAAATGCATGTAGATTCTCTAATTTTGTCAGCTGCTCAAGTTAACTGTGCTGATATTAAAATGGTGTCCCTTCTTTGACAGGTTCCCAGCTGTATTGTCTGGCAATTATATATTTTTGCATCACATTTTTGGTCCATTTTTCATAACATTGTGGTTTTCTGGCAAATTAGTGGCAAGTCATTAAAGACTGAAGTTAGAAAATAATGGCAGACATTTGAGTTTCAGATTTCATACCCTTCAGAAAATTCGTACTAATGCAAGACCTACTACTATTCTATTATCTTTCTAAGTTTATAAGAGCAATATTTAAAAAAATGTCCTTATTTTTGGGCCTTTGCCTCAGTTTTATTTATGAGTTTGTTGCTCTAGAGGTTGAGAGGTGTGTGTGTGTGTGTGTGTGTGTGTGTGTGTGTGTGTGTGTGTGTGTGTGTGTGTGTGTCTGTGAGGTAAGTAGGTAGCATACCTCTTAACTGTCCAAATTTTGCAGAATGTCCAGATTTTTGCCCCATATTTTTTGTCTGTTCCTCATACATTTTGTGATTTTCTAGAAAATCATTGACAACTGAAGTATGAACTAAATAATGACAAACATTTGAGTTTCAGACTTCATGTCCTTTAGAAAAATTCATACTAGCACAAATCCTGTTATTCTAGCAACTTTCTCATACTAGCACAAATCTTGTTATTCTAGCAACTTTCTAAGTTCACAAGAACATTATTTAATTTCTGTCCCTGTTTATTTTAGGCTTTGTCCATATTTCTTGCACTAAGAAGTAGGTAGGGGTGTGTGTGTGTGTGAATGAAACACTCTAGTTAGGGGTAGCCAGGTGGTTAGTAATTTACTCAAGCTCAAAACCTGTACCTTAGTTACAGAAAACAAAAGCATGAATCCTCTACCCCAACTACCATGCTGCATTTTTCAAAGAACTGACTTTCAGGTTCATTTTCAATTCAAGGACCTGAATTTGAGTGAATCTATATTATATTACTGAAGAGGCATTACAGCGAATGCCTCTTCATCGACAGTAAAAGAGCGAACCGTGAATTACGAGAATGGCTGTAGCTTGGCTGGGGGGGGGGGGGTAGCAGTTTGAGAGCTGTGAGTACAAATTTGAAAATCCTAGCTACACCTCTGATCTGTACTGCCTTTCATCCCATGTGCCTTCAGATTTGCTTCCATTCCTCTGTTCTTTGCTGAAGTTCTTGCTCAGAGTCTGCCTTGGCTGTAATGTCACATTGTCTGCATACAGCAACTTTTGTTGATCTGTCACCTCTGTAATTAAAAAACTAATTGCCAAAGGCCCTACTACAGTTTATTTTTTTTACTAAACAGACAGCATAATACAGCAGAAGATTTACTGAAGTATCAGACTGAAAATAAGAGATTGTACTTGGATGGAAACGAAGCTTTCGGAATTTTATCAACCTCTTCACATTATGTTCTGTGCCAAATTAGAAACATTTTACATAGAAGCACTTACAGCTGCGGTTTCTAAATCCCATAACTGTATAGATAGATATATAAATAGACAAATACTTTTTTATTGAAACTCCTAGCTGATGTTGGAGGTATTAAAATGGTAGCATATATTTTGGAATAGTCGCACACTGATCTACTAGGGCAATTTTCAGTCTGGCAACTTGGAGATTTTTCTGAAATTTGTGACCACAGACATTTTTGTAGGTTACCAAGGTACAGTAGCTCTGCAGCTAGTTATTTATTATGAATTATTTTGACAGTAACGATAAATGGTATTACCAAGCACTAGGAGTCAGAATATGAAGCAAAACCTCAGACTTGCAGGATGACTGGGAATGAAATTTATGAGGCTGAAATGAAAGTAACAAGGGGCAGAAAGATTTTATATAAAATAAGCCAAAGTGGGTCCTATCTGAAATTTCTAGGTATATAATGCTTACTTTAGACTAGAACATGTGTCTCTCTCGCTCTTGTTCCTTCTCTTTTATACCCTCATGACCTTATAATCTGACCTTGACCTCTCACCGTCCTCCTCATTTTTCACCACTTTCAATATCTTCCATCCCCCTCTTCTTCCTTTCACCTTTCTTTTGAATCTCTGGTGTCTAGTGTTTTCCCAGCCCATACACCCTATGTATTGCAAAGCAATTGTTCCATTAACTTTTTAAGTGACTTTATGGTAATATCTTAAGACTATCTCATGAGTCTAGTGCCCTTAGTGTCCTGCCACTACTGCTGCATTTGCACTTTATTCTAGGGGAGTTTAGCAGTATGACAGCCTACAATCATGTAAATACCCCCCACACACACACACATGCACACACAAACAGGCATACACAGTCACACAACACACACACACACACACACACACAGATGCACACACCCACTCACACATACACAGCCCACTGACCCATTTGCACTCATGGGCACACTCACCCATACACCCCCCCCCAGGCCCCCACACCCACATACACAAACACACCTACCCTGCCTATAACTTTACTAATGTATTCCCCCAGGAAGACACACAGCCTCTCACACAAACACAGATACTCACACACACACAAACAGGCACGCGTGCACACACACACACACACACACACACACACACACACACACACACACACACACACACACACACAAAAACACACCTGAGAACAGTCGTTCTGCTGCACTCATACATACATGCACATTCCCCTACTGTTATCTGTTCTCTAAATTTCCCAGCAGGTACCTCTAACACAGTATCCCATATTGAAAGGAATGGGTGAATGCAAACTTCTGATTTAATTTAGGCAGCTCAGTAGTATTACTGGAGGCATTTTTTGGGAGAGCCAATGGCTAATTACCAGAGGTGACTCCTCAAGAGACAACTCACTATGGTGATCCTACAGACTGTGCAGAATCAATGTGGTGGGTCTGTCTCTGGATCAGACAGGGCAGCTGACAGTGGTAGCAGCCCATGTTAGGGCTTAGTACAGGCAGTGGCCCTTTTTGAATCCATCCCAAAAAACATCTCTGCCAGGTGGTTCAGATTTGTCTCAGAAAGAAGTCTTTCAGACCAGCTTACATACCAGTAGACAAATGTTAAATAAATAGATACATACATGAATAAATATCTTCTATACTGTATTTTGAACATTTTCCTGAGCTGATCAAATGTCACCACTTTTCACAAACAAGAGACTTTTCATGCCGCACACTACTGACAGTAGTGCACACTAATAAGGCTCCACTGAGCTCCTTGTGTGCACAGAGCAATGGTCATGTCTATGAATCGCTGTGCCCATCATGAAAATGCCTTTGTTCAGTACAGCATCCTGTCTGAGACAAACATGAAAACTACATTACTTATTGCTGATTCTTTTATCTTCTCAGTCCGGATCAAAAAGATTGTGTTAGTGTTCAACTACTGAGCTGTTCGTGCATTTATAACAGGGCACTCTTCTATGTTCTCTATGTAAGACAAAGACATTATTTACAGGGCATGTAGAGTTTTCAGTAGCCATTTATTAATAATTATAAGGTAATAACCCACTTCTACATTGAACTGGGAATTTTGTACAACCGTGAACCACGAAACAGGAAAACCTTTAATAAAAATACCAGGCTTTGCTAAAATATAACCTGCTACTGCAAGAAAAAAAATTTTATTTCTTCTTCATCATCATCATCATCATTGGTTCATAGGTTCAAAGGTGTATACTAGGGACCTTAAAAGCCTAGCCGTACAACCCAAATCGGCCCACAAATTTGATTTATATTTCATTTACAGCTGGTGATTTACTGACACTCTCTGTCCATCACAGACATACGGGCCAGAATGGGGTTTGAATTTCCAGTTACCTATCCACGTGTCCATGCTGCACTTAAATAGGGACAAGGAGGAACTCTGCTTCACATGGACAGGGACACTGTCCCAGAGAATGGGAATTATCTATGAAACATATCCTTCTCCAATATGTCCTATTTATATTGCAAGCAAAGGTTGGTCTTGTAATCTAGTCGTTCTGATGCTGCTTGTTTTGTGGATGTGCAAAAGATTCATCAAAACAGAGTCCAGTGAAACTTTATGTGCTAGTCAAAGGTCACCTCTCAGAAGTTTTTTTGATACCAAGTAAAAGGACAGGACTTTGAGACGATCAGTGGAGGGTGTTGTGTTTATTGCAGCAAAACAACCAGTCAGCACAGGATCCAAAAAGCAAGTTTATTGACTTCACTCTCTAGCGCCTTGGTCACAGTAAGCCTTCAAGGAGTAAACTATCAGCACTAAAACACACTTTATATAATCACAGAAATCATTCAATTACATAATTAACCAATTAATCAATAAAATTAATATGCACCTAAAAACTAAATAACATTCTTCCAACTACATTCTGTATTCAAACCTCTAGGTAACAAAGTGTCATATTTTAAAATGAAAACAGTTTCCTTTTTTAGTGTGTTTGTTCCCTGTATTTGTTTTGTTAGGAACCTTTGTGGATGTTCCAGTTGCTGCTTCACCATCATCATCATTAAAAATAGACAGTCATTGTCTTTCTTCATTCATAGACTTGTTCACAATAGTGCTCATGGTTATTAACAGCAGCCATAGAGGTTACAGAAAAAAATATCTTTAGTGATATCTGCCCCAAGGATTCAGAAAGAACAACACTGCTCACAGTAAGAGCAACAAATAAAATAATGTTTCCTTGATGCAGTATTTTGTGATTCAAACACATATTAGCCACACTGAGAAAAGACTACACGATCAGCTAATTTGCATGCCTCTGAATTGCCATTAACTACTGTGAGTGCAGATTATCACTTTCCTACAATAGTGAACACTAGTGGCTCATTCAACACATTGGCACAGGCACCCACTATTCACTCTGCCACACAAACACACATACACCACATACCCCATCACAAACACACATACACCACATACCCCATACATGTCCCTGAGTTGAGATAGCATTCTTGATGTCTCTTTTTATCTATTTCCTGCCTTGTAAATCACACATAATTACAATTTCATACTAATTGTGACAAAACTGCATGTTAATGTAAACTATGCTATTCTAGCAACTTTCTATCTTTATCATACACATAATAAAAATCCATCACTAATTGTGGATCTTTGCCCCCTACCCCTATTATTTTTGGCATTGACTGCATTTCTTGTGCTACACTTTTGAGAGGTGTGCTTATAATTGTCCAGTCCCTCTCCTTCATATCTCACAAGCTGTTGCAGTCCTTGAATAAAAAAAAAAAAAAAAAAAAAAAAAAGTTTTGTGCCATTAGCTTATCAGTCACCATAGGGGCTTAATGCTTCTGTTTACTGCAGCAAGGGTGCATGGTTTGAATCTGTTTTCCTCCCTCTTTTTTCCATAATTGTATTTGTTATTTCATACTGCCACTGGGGTATAGTGGTGGTGCAGAGGACTAATATCATCTGTGGGAAGGTGCTTCCATATATAATCTTTGAGATGTGCACATCTTATGTATGGACCTGTGCTTATATAATTTAAATAAGTCACTGCCGCCCGAATGAAGTTTCATTGAAACACATATAAACAAATTGCTCAAAACAGACTTTTCCCATGGAAAGGAAGATGTGATGACTCCTGTCAGTGTTAAATACTGTTCATTTGAAACACTAATTCAAGCTGTTAATTTTTGACCCCTTTCTTTAAAGAGTTATTTTGCATATATGGTGCCATGTGTTCTGATCTGTACATGATTGGACAATGGAATACAAATTCTTACCAGTTATACTTATTTGGTTTTATATTCAATTTACTCTGCTATGGCTTCTCTAAAAAAATGTTGCTTTGTGTGATTAGTTTTGAATGCATACAATTCCAGCCTTTCATATCCTAGAACCACTACAAGTGAAATGTACCAACAGTTATTATGCACTACTCAGTTCAAGAAGCCCATACTATTTTTCTCCAACAGCAGATGAATATTACTGTTTAGATTACAGATAACATCGAACTACTTGTACATTTCTGACATGCTGTTCATGATGATCAACAGTTATACAGGGTCTTTTGGTACCTGTAAATTATTTTTTATTTTATTTTTGCTCTGTTATTAACTTTACATAGGTTCATAGGTTCATAGGTTTATACTAGGCTATCTGCCCTAAGGCATTTATAAGCCTAGCCCAAAGTTATGTGGCTTACGCCACCCCTTATGTTAGAAATAATGTGCCCATTAGTTTGTTGTGCCTCTGTCCAGCAGTGACACAGAGATGATTCCCGGGGTAAACCTACGATCTCCCATCCACCGGTCAAGATTTCTCTTGAACAGAGCCAGCGAGGTGCTCTGCCTCACATGGACTGGGATTTTATTCCACAGCATGGGGAGTCTCTGGGTGATAAATCTATCCCTCCACACGTCCTATTTATATCCGTGCTAAGGTTTAAGGTCACTTGCTCTAGTGGTTCTGGTGGATTTGGATTTTTTGAGGTGGAGCATGTCCATTAATTCCGGGTTGGTCATGGCCTTGTATGTCAGGCACAGGTCACCTCTGAGCAGACGGTATGCAACTGAATAGAGTTGGAGTTTCTTCAGTCTGGCAGTATATGACAGGTTTTGGAGTCCCTTTATCCTTTTGGTGAGGAACTTTTGGGGTCTCTCCAATTGCTGCAGGTGTTGGGTGAGATACATCCCGAATGGGGCATTGTACTCGATCATTGGTCTGATAAGTGAAGAGTACAGGGGAACAATGACCTCACTTGATCTGGATGTGAATCCCTTCATGATCAGATGGGCAATGTAGAAGGTCTTTCGAACCACTTTAGCAACGTGAGTGTCAAACAAGAGGCCACTGTCAACCTGGGTACCCAGGTCCCTGATAACCTCTTCTGTGCTTAGTGGGTTGCCACCTATATGGTAGCTTGGGGTTACCTTGCTTTTCCCGAAGGGTATGACTATACACTTTTTTGCGTTTAACTTCAGGCCATGGCTGTGGCACCAGCTATCAGTTTCCGTGAGACCCCTCTGAAGAATGTCTGTGTCTGATGTACTATCCACTATGGCACCCAGTTTGCAGTCATCCGCAAACTTTGTCAGCCATAGTCCTCCTATGTTTGCCTGTACTTCTGAGAAGTAGATGCCGAACAATAGGGGGCCAAGGACTGAGCCCTGTGGGACACCACTTGTAACCGGCTTGGAGTCTGACATGGCTCCAGCAACTCTAACCCTGTGGGTTCTGTCCTTTAGCCAGTTTGCAACCTATCTTGTGACATATGGGTTTACATTTAAGCTGGTAAGTTTCTCTATGATACCCGAGTGGGGTATTGTGTCGAAAGCTTTTGCAAGGTCAAGGTAGGCTGTATGGACTGCCTTTCCCTCATCAATGGCCTTGGTAACTGTTTCGAAGAAGTCGACCAAGTATAAAAGCCAAGATCTGCCCTTGACAAAGCCAAACTGGGTTGGGTCCAAGGTCTGCAAGTCCCCTATGTCCTTGTTTATGAGTTCCATTATGATCCTCTCCATAACTTTGCAGACAAGGCTTGTTAAGCTTATGGGGCGGTAATTACCAGGGTCCGTAGAGGCACCGCCTTTGTGGAGTGGGACCACAGTTGCCGTACGCCACTCCTTGGGCACATATCCTGTGGTAAGGCTAAGATTAAACAGCTGCCTTATGTGCGGGTTTAGTTCTTCATTGAGTTCATGTAGCACACAGCCGGGGACACCATCTGGTCCCATTGATGCTGTGTTTTTAGCTTTAGAGAGCAGCTTTCACCTGCGCATTTGAGATGTCTGGGAGGCTACACTCTGTTGTGATAGTTATCTCTCCTTTTGGGGGGCAGAGGGGGGTGAAGTTTGCGCTGAACCTGTCTGCCAGTATGTTGGCAATGTCTGTGGGTTCAGTGATTTTTGTATCATTTTGGACTAATTCTGAGCATATCTGGGAGTTTCCACCCAGGTTTCTGACATAGCTGAAGAAGGCCTTATGATTGTCTTTTGAATCTATGGCAATTTTTTTCTCAAAGTTGGCCTTGGATGATTTTATGAGGAATCGTAGTTTCTTGCTAGTACTGAACAAAGATGCCTTCCCTTTTTGGGATTTTGCTCTATCATGTAATAGCTTTCTCCTCTTATTGTAAAGTTTGTTTATGGCTGGGATCCACGAGACTGGACGTTTGCCCTTGGTGGAAAGAGTCTTGGTTTTATTTGGGATTGCCTGATCCATGCAGTCCTGAAGGTGTTCATAGAAGGCATTTGTAAGGGCTTCCGCAGCTTGGGTTGTAGTTTCCATTGGCTCAGGGGCCTTGAAGGATACCACACCTGTCTTGAGTAGTGTGAAGTTTGCTTTAGAGAAGTTCTTCACTGTGGTCTTTTTTGTTTGGGGTGGGTGCGGGATGTGGATTTCTAGTGAGATTAGTTTATGATCTGATCTCACCAAAGAGGGATATACTTCCGGTGTGAAGCATTTTGTCCCCATGTTTGTGATGATGAGATCTAGTATATTTTCTCCTCTTGTGGGGACGGTGACTAGTTGTTCCATGGCATTTGAATTTATGAACTCCAGGAACCTTTGGGCTAGAAAGTTGGGGCTTAAGTAATGTTCCCAGTCTATATTCGAGTAGTTGAAGTCACCCAATATGATGGTGCTTGGTGATACATTTATACCCTCCAGTGTCTTCAGGAAAGCTGTGTGGGTTTCCTGAGTTTGAGAGGGTGGCCTGTAGCATGCTACAAATTGTAGAGCAGTTTTGCCTATGGTTAATTGCACCTGGATGGTTTCTGATGCTTCATGCATAGCCACCAACCTGGAGGTGTGGGTATCCTTGATGAATATGGATACACCCCCTCCTTTTGTGGTATGGTCCGGGTTTTGGGGCCGGAACGTATGATATGAGGTAAAACCTGATAGTGCTGGGGTGCTCTCAGGAGCCTTGAACCAGGTTTCAGTCACAGCACAGACATTGATGTTCTCCATACTGAGAAGGGCCTCAAGTGCGTACATTTTGAGATTTAGACTTCTGGCATTGAGCAGCATTACCCTTAGTTTCTTCCCGTTTTTGTTTTCTAGGATGGTAGGTTTAGAATTTGAGCCTTGCCTAAAAAAGGCACTATGGGGGTGGCAAGAGCCTTAGCCAATATCCGGAATCCCAGGGGTGACAGGTGCAAGCTGTCCCTTGCGAAGCAGCGTGGCTTGTCAAGCATGTCATCCCAAGCAGACAGACACTGGATCCCCTTTGAATGACACCAGAAATTAAGCCAATTGTTAAAGCTGATCATCTTGTCACTATATTGTGGCATCATTCGTGGTGAAGGAAGGATACTGCTCAGGGTCAGGGTCATACCTGCCTGGGCTACATAATCAGAGAGCTCCTCTATGTCTCTTTTCATGTAGTCCAGGGAGGTACATCTCAGGTCGTTCACACCAGCATGAGCAATGACTGTGTCATACTTGTACTTGCCGTGGAGTGACCTGAGTGCTTGTGTTATGTGGCGGATTCTAGCGCCCGATAGGCAGCTTACCGTGACATTCTCCTTGTTCAGCCTGGTGAGTGGAACGTCAGTGTGTCTGACTATGGAGTCACCTATGACAAGTATGTTTGGTGTTGTATTTGGCCTTAAGGGCAGTGACTGCTTTGCACACTGATTTTGTTTTTTATGTGTTGTTTGTGTGGTGTCTTGAGTTTGCAGTTGCTTGGGTGTCTGCTTTGGAGGCCTTTGCTGTTTAGGTAAATTTTTACTCAGAGCCTCCGAGTATGTCTTAGTGTGTTTATGTGTTTGATTCAGTGGTGTGGTTGAGTTATATGAGACTTGTATTGTGCTGTGTGTAGTTGCCTTCTCCTCCTGCCTGGTCTTGCCAGTCCTGAGTTGAGAGAGCTCAGCCTCCAGTTTGGCTAAATAGCTGCATCTCTCGCAAGTGTTGGTGTTATGTGGGAGGAGGAGGAGAGGGTTGTCCGTGTACATGAGGCAACTGTAACATTGCCTCAGAATTCCCAGATTCACCAACTGGGCAGGAGAGGACGCCAGCATCTGACCCTTCGACATGCTAGAAAGAATTATGAGTTGGTATGAGACAGAAAAGTAGAGGGCTTAGCAGGGAAGTGGGCACTCCTGGGGGGTTTTGCAAGTGAGGGATTTGTATAATATAGGAGTGCATGACCTGCAAAGAAAATGCTTATAAGACAAGGGATATGCTTTTAAGACAAGTGCTGAGCTTTTTGAGAAGAAAAAGCTATTAGTAACAAGTGCTGTGCTTTTTAGTGAAGGTGTAAACTGTTTAGGTTCCTAACAGAGCAGTTCTAAGGGAAAAATTAGACTTTATGGAGCCAGAAAAAGTTTAACCTTGTTAAACCGGCACTGCCCGATGCTGCTCTAGTGGCAACTCCACGCTAAATCGCGCTAAAGCACGTTAAGGCGTGCTTGATAGCAGGGGCTGGAAAGAAGCAGGAATAGACCCAAAACGGACAATAAAACTACAGTTTCAAGTCAGTAACCACTCCTACGGGGGGCAGGGAAACTGCTCAATGTTATTCACTGCCACTGATCAACAGAGAGACTTTCCTTTAGCCCAAGCAAAAATGGCCTCACAGAAACTTACAAACAGTTCAGGAAACAGCAAGCCTGTAACTGAACTTTTTTAAATCTCAGAAATGTGGGAAAAAAGCAAGATTTTTTTTTTTTTTTTTTTCAGAGATAGCAGAGGTTCACATGTAATATCAAGTTATAACAGTGCAGTAAATGACCCCACACAAGAGTGCTAGGTCAAGGACAGAAAATATGCAAGTTTTGAGAAAAAAACGATTTAAAATTAAGTGCAAACAGGAAATTCAGTAAACAACTTTTGGTTGTGCTCTAAATACAGCTACTAATGCAGAAATCAAGTTTAACAAGCCAGAAAATGCTCAAACTAGGCAGCTATGCAGAAAAACTTAGCAAATAAACAGAGAAAAAATACTTAAAATCTCAAAAGTGGCTCCCTTCTTCTCTCAGCATTTTCTCCTCTTGGTGGGTGCTTCACCAACAGCCAACAAGCCTGAAAAGACGCCAAAACCACGAGGCAACTAGGTTTTAAGAGAGGAAGATGAAGAAGTTTTGGAAATGACCCCTGTAGGCCAATAAAACTACAGTTTCAAGTCAGTAACCACTCCTACGGGGGGCAGGGAAACTGCTCAATGTTAGTCACTGCCACTGATCAACAGAGAGACTTTCCTTTAGCCCAAGCAAAAATGGCCTCACAGAAACTTACAAACAGTTCAGGAAACAGCAAGCCTGTAACTGAACTTTTTAAAATCTCATTAAAGAGGGAAAAAAGCAATATTTTTTTTTTGTTTTTGTTTTTTCAGAGATAGCAGAGGTTCACAGGTAATATCAAGTTATAACAGTGCAGTAAATGACCCCACACAAGAGTGCTAGGTCAAGGACAGAAAATATGCAAGTTCTGAGAAAAAAACGATTTAAAATTAAGTGCAAACAGGAAATTCAGTAAACAACTTTTGGTTGTGCTCTAAATACAGCTACTAATGCAGAAATCAAGTTTAACAAGCCAGAAAATGCTCAAACTAGGCAGCTATGCAGAAAAACTTAGCAAATAAACAGAGAAAAAATACTTAAAAATCTCAAAAGTGGCTCCCTTCTTCTCTCAGCGTTTTCTCCTCTTGGTGGGTGCTTCACCAACAGCCAACAAGCCTGAAAAGATGCCAAAACCACCAGGCAACTAGGTTTTAAGAGAGGAAGATGAAGGAGTTTTGGAAATGACCCCTGTTGGCCAATAAAACTACAGTTTCAAGTCAGTAACCACTCCTACGGGGGGCAGGGAAACTGCTCAATGTTATTCACTGCCACTGATCAACAGAGAGACTTTCCTTTAGCCCAAGCAAAAATGGCCTCACAGAAACTTACAAACAGTTCAGGAAACAGCAAGCCTGTAACTGAACTTTTTAAAATCTCATTAAAGTGGGAAAAAAGCAATATTTTTTTGTTTTTGTTTTTGTTTTTTCAGAGATAGCAGAGGTTCACAGGTAATATCAAGTTATAACAGTGCAGTAAATGACCCCACACAAGAGTGCTAGGTCAAGGACAGAAAATATGCAAGTTTTGAGAAAAAAAGATTTAAAATTAAGTGCAAACAGGAAATTCAGTAAACAACTTTTGGTTGTGCTCTAAATACAGATACTAATGCAGAAATCAAGTTTAACAAGCCAGAAAATGCTCAAACTAGGCAGCTATGCAGAAAAACTTAGCAAATAAACAGAGAAAAAATATTTAAAATCTCAAAAGTGGCTCCCTTCTTCTCTCAGCATTTTCTCCTCTTGGTGGGTGCTTCACCAACAGCCAACAAGCCTGAAAAGATGCCAAAACCACGAGGCAACTAGGTTTTAAGAGAGGAAGATGAAGGAGTTTTGGAAATGACCCCTGTTGGCCAATAAAACTACAGTTTCAAGTCAGTAACCACTCCTACGGGGGGCAGGGAAACTGCTCAATGTTATTCACTGTCACTGATCAACAGAGAGACTTTCCCTTAGCCCAAGCAAAAATGGCCTCACAGAAACTTACAAACAGTTCAGGAAACAGCAAGCCTGTAACTGAACATGGAACTGTCACTCTACTTAACATCACCCATAAGTGTACAGAGTTTATGTGGCACTCTGTGCATTTCCTCAAACTGGCATCCCCTCAACTTTTAGATGTTTGGTTCAGGAACATCAGCAATTATTGACCAATCATTTGCCAGACATCCACATTTTTCTGACAAAAGAACTACCTATATCAAGCACACATACACATTCTGCAAATGTCTGTGTACTGGAGAAGTAGGAAGCCTACAGGGAAGATACCCCACAGCACATTTACATTATTGTCTGTCATTGTAGCACACGGATGTTGCAGGACTGTCCCCATATACTTGTAATAACACGCACCTATTTATCTGACATTGGCTGTATGACACAGTACTGGAATGCTACCCATAGGGGACACATCACAGTAGATGGCATTGATGGGACTGGAGACATACAGCACACCATCATGGACACAGGGACATAACCAGTATTGCTACTATGTTGCTGATAGCCACATACATGCTGGTGGGGTCTGACGTGGGAGGTAGCAGCGGATAGTGGAGGCCAGTTTGGATGTGCATGGTCTGTACATAATGGTCAGCAATGTATGTGGTTCTGTGATGTGTTCCCCTCTTCTTGTCTTTCAGACAGGATGTATAGATGGAGGCACGCACCATTTTTAGCTGCTGAAAATAATGTTATCCTGGATGGCCTCAGACTGCATCACAACATTCTGCTGTCCAGGAGTCGCCATAATTGTGAACAATGTGTAGCACTGTACAGCACTGTGTGCTGACCTCATCCTAGCAGTCAACCAAGTAGGGCTGCATGACAGAAGCTATGAGAAGGGCCAACACCAGTCAATGGATATGATAAATACTACATGGCAAAGGGCCGCTGCTGTGGCCAGAGACCATGCTGCCACCGGTGGAGGACCTGCTCAGAACAACCACTCTCAGCCACAGAGGAATTCTTGGTGAACCTGGGATCAACCACCAGCTCTCAAGCATCCATCACACCATACATCGTGGAGGTGGATGCCACAGCATCCACAGCAGATGAGCATCCAGGTAAGCCTCCTGTGTTCATCACTGTAATACTGTATGTCATTGTGGCAGCCTCTGCATACTAGTACATGGATGACAGATCAATCTGCATAGGGGGTTGTTTTTAACTTACACTTGTGCACACATACGTAGAATGTCAGCAATGCAGGCAGTATCACAGTGCCTACTGTACATGTTGATATATGCACATTATCTTGTAACAATGCCACATTTGGTATTGCTGGCAATACCTCTCCTTCACATTTCCATACATATGCCAGGTGTGCCAGAGTCCAACGTTCTGTACCCAGTGAGTGTGATACTGTTTTTTTATGGATCATATATACCCTAAGACTGTTAAGGGCAGCCATTTTACTGTAGACAGAACTGATATGCTTAACCAGAGTGCAATACTTGTATGTTCAGTTCTGGAGGGGTTAACTGAAGTGAACTGAATCAGTAATCACAGTGGTGTATTTCCAGGAGCAGTAACATATTTGCAAATATTTTTATGAAGGTCTATACAGTCTGCTACACAGGGGGCAAAAGCATGCTCAAGATGGGTGAACTGTGGTTTAGGTTTAGGCCTATCACTTACACTGACATTTCGCTTATCTCACAGGTGTATAGTACTGGCAACATTAAGTGGACATAGCTGCAGTGCATGTTATAAAAGGGCTGTCTTGTCTGTGTATGTTGTAGTCTGCTTGTGTGTTGTGCATGGGATCAGAAATAAGATGTGATATGTGTAATGCAGTTGTGGCGCCTCACCTGTATGTGTGTATGTAGAGCACCACACATAATAATGCAGACAGTAATGTACTTATTTTTGTCTTCCTCCTCACATGTGACTGTGGGGATGGGAGTGTGCCCCCCTCACAACCTGATGTCAGTGTCTAATCAGACTGTAATGATGATGATGATGGTGGCCATAATGAGCCATAGATGGGGTTGTTGGGGGCTGAGTCTGTCCCATGGTTTGACATCCTATTTCCTCCCCCATTGCCTCCACACACAGTCAGTATGGCCACACATACCCAGTCCCCTGCAGACACAGACAGATATTGGCAGCATCAAACAGGAGAGTGTGGAATCCATAGCATCAGTGAGTGCAGAGACTAGCCATAGCCAGGCAGCTGGTGAGGTCCCACACAGGCAGATTGACAAGGGTGCTCAAAGGAGGACTGCTGCCCATCCACCACCTGTCACAGGTGTCATGTCACGGGTCACCCGATGCATGTTTTGGTCCATCATGAAGGCACAGGCACATTCTGAATGCAACACAAGATGGATGCTCAGGATCATGCATGCATCACTGTCTGACATCTGTGACTCCCTCCACTACATTGGTGACACCATGAATAGGTCAACAACAACATCTGCTGTGAGTCCAAGTGTCTGTGCACACTCACACTCCAGTAGTGGCAGTACTTCCAGCACTACAGAAGAGAGGGTGCTGTCCACACCACAACATGGTAGACCATGGGCCCAAGATCCTGGGTGGTCCTGTGAGGGCCACAGGCCCAGCCAACACCAGTCACTGTCAGTGACTAGTACCACATCTGACCCTGGGCATGGTGGTCCCAGTGCCACTCATAGCAGATCCACTTCCCGTGTTCATGGCTGGAGACAGTGATCTGTCTATTCTGCCATATGCAGTCCACAGCTGTACAACATACCCACATGTAGAGTTAGCACATGGCTTGACTGTGTAGGTACATACATTCAAACATCACTGCCACATGCAGGTCACCAACAGACACACATGGCACCTATCTATGGCCCAGCTGACCAGCACCCCTTCCTGACTCACACACATGATGTCAACTGTCTGTCACAGCCTAGGCCTCTGTCACCCCCACACCACATTCTGTGCATGTGATGATACCTGTGCCACATCCTTGCTATCCATACCATCAATGCAGGGATACACATATATCTGTCTGATGCACAGGGTGACTACATTATATTACATGACATTTTCTTGTGCGGTAGTGTTATGCCATGACAGGTGCTGTATACTGGTATATGTCATGAGTACACATCAAAGTGTGTGCACCTTTGTTGCATGGTGTTAGATTGGCAGTTGTGTTGCAGACTGACAGGTGTCTCTCAGAACTTTGTATGTTGGGGCGGAGCCTAAATGGCAAACAGATATGCAGCATTTTTAGAGCTCCACAAAACAGTACTAGAAACAGGGAAAAAAGTATTTTCATTAATCAGAAATATAAAAAAAAATATTAAGGAACTTAAGAACTACAACTCTACCAAATTTCAAGAAATATTATTGAATTTTTCCTGTCAAAATATTCTGGAGAACAACACAGCTGTTTAGTAATGGCCAGTTTAAAGAATTCTCACTCAGAAACTACTCTGAAGAAGAAGATACAACTGATGTCTTCCACATTACATGAACTGTTGTTGAAAATGGAAAGATTCACTGATAATTCGGAAAGTCTCAAGGAAAACTGCCAAAAAGCAAACAGATGTAGTAAAAGAAATACTGCAGAAACAACAAAGTAAATTACTTGTTATTGAGACATCACTAAATGTCCTAGATAGAAGAGGAAAATCAGACAGAATTCTTACTTCACCAAAATAATTGTCTACTTAATAAAGTGGATGATTTAGTAAATAGGGAGAGGAGAACTAATATAAGAATATTTGGCCTTCCAGAAAAAAACTGAGGGAGAAGACATCATCTTGAATTCCTGGCTTCTTGAAGTGCTTGATTTAAAAGAGGGATTAGCAAATGGATAGAAAGAGCTCACAAAGCCATAGGAAAATCCATACCCTCTTCACTTAATGCACCACAAAGATCAATTGTGGTAAAGTTCCTGTTCTTCTTGGATAAAGAGCTCATTATAAAAACAGCCTGGAGAAAAAGTCCCATAACATATAAACAGAGTCAGATCAGATTTGACAATGATTATTCTGCAAAAGTGTTAGAAACAAGGAAAAAAACTTGGCCATTAGTGAAACTTCTCAAACAAAATAAAATAAAAGTAACAAAACACAGTTCACCTGCTGAGAAGTCCAATCCTGAACGTATCAATATTCTAACAAAGTTGGGAGTCAGAGCATATCACTCTTCTACACACTACGTTTTGTGTAGAAGAGTGATATGCTCTGACTCCCAACTTTGTTAGAATATTGATACATTCAGGATTGGACTTCTCAGCAGGTGAACTGTGTTTTGTTACTAGTTCATCATTCTCAAAATAAAATAAAAGCACAGATGGTATATCCTGCTAGAATCAGAGTTTTCTATTCAAATAACTTGAGAACCTTTAACAACATTGAAGAAGCTTCTACCTTCATCAATAATAATAATATCATCACAATTCCTGAATAAATGGATTAGACTGTTTCTACCAACTTGAAAAGATCTCCAGAAAAAAATACTTGGCCTGATGTAGGGAAAAAGAAACAAAGAACTGATTCTAAAACTACACAGTCTTCTAAATCTCTCAAAGAATCAACAGAGATAAAGACGTCTGGACTTCACCTCAACATGTTATGTATTGTATCTATTATATTGCCTATTATACTCTTGAGACATTTATACTTTTTCTTAAACTTATACTTTATGCAACATACTCATCACAAGTCTAGTGGTTGTGTCTGATAATGTTAAATGTTTTTTTTGAGTGACTTCTAAAAATATAGTTACATCTCATTCATAGGCAGTGAGGAAAACCAGATTCAAATGTTATCTTTCACTTTAGTATAATTAGTTATATGTAAAGGAAGAACAGACAACATGTACACATATGTTTTTTCTCATCTCCCTTTTTATTAACAGTATATTTAGTTCACTTCATTGTTGCATATAGTCCAGTCTTCAGAGTTTGCTGACCTCTGGGCTTTGTCTTGGTTCCTGTGCTATTCCATATCCTTATTTGGATAAAAGGAAGCGTCTTTGTTCACCAGTGGGAGTGGGGAGCACTGAGCGGCCTGTTTGTCCCTAGAAGAGTGGTTCCAGCCAGAAACTTGTAGTCTATTGGCCATTTTGGGTCAATTCCTAGCTCTTTTCAGCCCCCTGTAATAAAGCCCGCTTTAGCGTGCTTTTTCGCTTGTATTCAACTCAGCACAGCTCCTCGTGGTGTCCTGAAGAGTTCTACAAGCAGCAGAGAGCAAAAGAGTGACTTTTTCCTGATTTAAGTATTTTTTTCTGGCTTTTTGATTATTTACTGCTTAGCTACTGCATTTTCGCCTGTTTATACAGCTCTGCATTCTATTTAAACTGTTTTTCTGTTGATTAACTGTTTTGCACTTTTAAAAAAGTTATTTGTTGTTTAATTTTACCTGTAGGCTAACACACTCAAGTGCGCTAGCCGTTTAAAAGCATTTATAGCATTTACTGTCTGTTTTTCTTCTGTTTTCTGCAAAAAAGAAAAAAACAAAAAAAAAAAATCTTGTTTTCCCGCCTTACTGAACTAGAATAGTCCAGTCTTCAGAGTTTGCTGACCTCTGGGCTTTGTCTTCGTTCCTGTGCTATTCCATATCCTTATTTGGATAAAGGGAAGCGTCTTTGCTCACCAGTGGGAGTGGGGAGCACTGAGAGGCCTGTTGTCCCTAGAGGAGTGGTTCCAGCCAGAAACTTGTAGTCTATTGGCCATTTTGGGTCAATTCCTAGCTCTTTTCAGCCCCCTGTAATAAAGCCTGCTTTAGCGTGCTTTTTCACTTGTATTCAACTCAGCACAGCTCCTCGTGGTATCTTGCAGAGTTCTACAAGCAGCAGAGAGCAAAAGAGTGACTTTTTCCTAATTTAAGTATTTTTTTCTGGCTTTTTGATTGTTTACTGCTTAGCTACTGCATTTTCACCTGTTTATACAGCTCTGCATTCTATTTAAACTGTTTTTGTGTTGATTAACTGTTTTGCACTTTAAAAAAAAGTTATTTGTTGTTTAATTTTACCTGTAGGCTAACACACTGAAGTGCGCTAGCAGTTTAAAAGCATTTATAGCATTTACTGTCCGTTTTTCCTCTGTTTTCTGCAAAAAAAAAAAAAAAAAAAGAAAGAAAAAAAAAAATATATATTGTTTTCCCGCCTTACTGAACTAGAATAGTCCAGTCTTCAGAGTTTGCTGATCTCTGGGCTTTGGCTTGGTTCCTGTGCTATTCCATATCCTTATTTGGATAAAGGGAAGCTTCTTTGTTCACCAGTGGGAGTGGGGAGCACTGAGCAGCCTATTTGTCCCTAGAGCAGTGGTTCCAGCCAGAACCATCGGGCAGCACCGGTTAAAAAAGGTTAAACTATTTTTGGCTCCGTAAAGTCTGCTTTTCAATTTTTCCCTTAGAACTTCTCTACTTGCAATCTAAACAGTCTATTCTCTATCTCAAAAGCTCAGCACTTGCTCCTAAAGCATTTTTATATAGGTAAAGCTCAGCACTTGCTCCTAAAGCATTTTTATATAGGTAAAGTACTTGTATACTAAACAAAGTACTACATTAGCCTAGAATCCCCTTGAGTACCCATTTCCCTATAGGTCCCTTCTGATTCAGTTACACAGCAAACTTTTTCACTTTTTCTAGCATGTCGAAGGGTCAGTTGCTAGCGTCCTCTCCTGTTCAGCTGGTGAATCTGGGCATCTTGAGGCAATGTTACAATTGCCTCATGTACACAGACAACCCACTCCTTCTCCCACAAAACACAAATACATGTGAGAGATGCAACTATATAGCCAAACTGGAGGCTGAGCTCTCTCAACTCAGGACTGGCAAGACCAGACAGGAGGAGAAGGAAACCACGCACACCACAAACCCAGTTTCACATAGAACTATCACAACTGCAAAACAAACACATAAACACACAAAGACATACTCGGAGGCACTGATCAAAATCTACCAAAACTACAGAGGCCTCCAAAGCAGACACCCAAGCAACTGCCACCTCAAGACATAAGACATGCAACACATAGTTCTCAAAGTCAGTGTGCTAAACAGTCACAGCCCTTAAGACCAAACACAATGCCAGACACACTTGTTATAGGTGACTCCATAGTCAGACACACTGACGTCCCACTCACCAGACTGAACAAGGAAAAGATCACAGTAAGCTGCCTGTCAGGCGCTAGAATCCACCACATAACACAAGCACTCAGGTCACTCCACAGCAAGTACAAGTATGACTCAGTCATTGTACATGCCGGTGTGAACGACCTGAGACGTACCTCCCTGGACTACATGAAAAGAGACATAGAGGAGCTCTCAGATTATGTAGCCCAGGCCGGTATGACCCTGACCCTGAGCAGTATCCTACCCTCACCAAGAATGATGCCACAATACAGAGACAAAATGATCAGCTTTAATAATTGGCTTAATTACTGGTGTCATTCTAAGGGGATCCAATGTCTGTCTGCCTGGGATGACATGCTTGACAAGCCACGCTGCTTCACAAGGGATGGCTTGCACCTGTCACCCCTGGGCTTCCGGATATTGGCAAAGGCTCTTGCCACCCCATAGTGCCTTTTTAGGCAAGGCTCAAATGATAAACCTACCACCCTAGAAAACAAAAATGGAGAAAAACTAAGGGTAATACTGCTCAATGCCAGAAGTCTAAACCTCAAGATGCACACCCTCGAAGCCCTCCTCAGTATGGAGAACATCGATGTCTGTGCTGTGACTGAAACCTGGTTCAAGGCTCCTAAGAGCACCCCAGCACTATCAGGTTATACCTCATATCATGCGTTCCGGCCCCAAAATCCGGACCGAACCACAAAAGGAGGGGGAGTATCCATATTCATAAAGGATACCCACACCTCCAGGTTAGTGGCAACGCACGAAGCATCGGAGACCATCCAGGTGCAATTAACCATAGGTAAAACTGCCCTACAGTTTGTAACATGCTACAGACCACCTTCTCAAACTCAGGAAACCCACACAGCTTTCCTGAAGACACTGGAGAGTATGAATGTCTCTCCAAACACCATCATATTGGGTGACTTCAACTACCCAAACATAGACTGGGAACATTACTCAAGCCACAACATCCTAGCCCAAAGGTTCCTTGAGTTCATAAACTCAAATGCTATGGAACAACTAGTCACCATTCCCACAAGAGGAGAAAATATACTAGACCTGATCATCACAAACATGGGGAAAAAATGCTCCACACCGGAAGTATATCCCTCATTGGTGAGATCAGACCATAAATTAATCTCACTGGAGATCCACATCCCGCCCCCACCCCCAGCAAAAAAGACCACAGTGAAGAACTTCTCAAAAGCAAACTTCACACTTCTTAAGACTGGAGTGGTATCCTTCAAGGCCCCCGAGCCAGTGGAAACCAAAACCCACGCTGCTGAAACCCTTACAAATGCCTTCTACGAGCACCTCCAGGAATGTATGGATCAAGCAATCCCTAATAAAATCAAGACCCTTTCCACCAAAGGCAGGCGCCCGGTCTGGTGGACTCCAGCCATAAACAAACTCTACAACAAGAGGAGAAAGCTACTACATGACAGAGCAAAATCCCTAAATGGGAAGGCATCTCTGATCAATACTAGCAAAAAACTACGATCACTCATAAAATCATCCAAGGCCAACTTTGAGAGAAAAATCGCTAATGACACAAAAGACAATCATAAAGCCTTCTTTAGCTATGGTAGAAACCTGGGTGGAAACTCCCAGATATGCTCAGAATTAGTCCAAAATGATAAAAAAAAATCATTGAACCCACAGACATTGCCAACATACTGGCAGTCAGGTTCAGTGCAAATTTCTCCCCTCCCTCCCCCCAAAAGGAGAAATATCTATCCCACCAGAGTCTAGCCTCCCAAACATCTCAGATGCCCAGGTGAGAGCTGCTCTCTCTAAAGCAAAAAACACAGCATCAATGGGACTGGACGGTGTCCCCGGCTGTGTGCTACATGAACTCAATGAGGAACTAAACCCACACATAAGGCTGCTGTTTAATCTTAGCCTTACTACAGGATACGTACCCAAAGAATGGCGTACGGCAACTGTGGTCCCACTCCACAAAGCCGGTGCTTCTACGGACCCTGGAAATTACCGCTCCATAAGCTTGACGAGCCTTGTCTGCAAAGCTATGGAGAGGATCATAATGGAACTCATAAATAAAGACATTGGGGACCTACAGACACTGGATCCTACCCAATTTGGCTTTGTCAAGGGCAGATCCTGCCTCTTGAACTTGGTCGACTTTTTCGAAACAGTCACTAAGGCCATTGATGAGGGTAAAGCAGTTCACACAGCCTACCTTGACCTAGCAAAAGCGTTCGACACAATACCCCACTCGGGCATCATAGAAAAGCTCACCAGCTTAGATGTAAACCCATATGTCACAAGATGGGTTGCAAACTGGCTCAAGGACAGAACACACAGGGTTAGAGTTGCTGATGCCATGTCAGACTCTAAGCCAGTCACGAGCGGTGTCCCACAGGGCTCAGTCCTGAGCCCCCTCTTGTTCGGCATTTATTTTTCTGAAGTGCAGGCAAACATAGGGGGATTATGGCTGACAAAATTTGCAGATGACTGCAAACTGGGCACCATAATTGACACTCCATCAGACACAGACATCCTCCAGAAAGGTCTCATAGAAATGGATAACTGGTGCCAGAGCCATGGCCTTAAGCTAAATGCCAAAAAATGTATAGTCATATCCTTTGGGAAAAACAAGGTAACCCCTAATTACCACATAGGTGGTAATCCATTAAACACGGAAGAAGTTATCAGGGACCTGGGGACCCAAGTTGACAGTAACCTCTCTTTTGACACTCAAATTGCCAAAGTGGTTAGGAAGACCTTCTACATTGCCCACCTGATCATGAAGGGATTCACATCCAGATCAGGAGAGGTCATTGTACCCCTGTACTCTTCACTTATCAGACCAATGATTGAGTACAACGCCCCATTCGGAATGTACCTTACCCGACACCTGCAGCAGTTGGAAAGACCCCAAATGTTCCTCACCAAAAGGATAAAGGGGCTCAAACATATGTCATACGATGCCCGACTGAAGAAACTCCAGCTCTATTCAGTCGCATACCATCTGCTCAGAGGTGATCTGTGCCTGACATACAAGGCCATGTCCAACCCGGAATTAATGGACATGCTTCACCTCAAAAAATCCAAATCCACCAGAGCCACGAGAGCAAGAGACTTAAACCTCAACACGGATATAAATAGGACGTGCTGGAGGGACAGATTCATCACCCAGAGACTCCCTACACTATGGAACAGAATCCCAGTCCATGTGAGGCAGAGCCCCTCACTGACTCTGTTCAAGAGAAATCTTGACGAGTGGATGGGAGATCGTAGGTTTACCCCGGGAATCATCTCTGTATCACTGCTGGACAGAGGCACAGCAAACTAATGGGTATAGTATTCTCATCCTAAGGGGTGGTGAAATCCACACACACTCTGGCTAGGCTTATAAATGCCCTAGGGCAGATAGCCTAGTATGAACCTATGAACCTATGAACCTATAATAGGAATTGAAAATTTTTAGTCATAGTTTCTGTGGCTTATTGACTTCACTACATTTCAAATTCCCATTTTAAAAGTAACATAGATATCCATATTTTTAAATGTGGAAAAAACTGTCACTATAAATACAGTTCCATTACTGGGGTCTGACAAGGCTGTTCTTTGAAACATTCTCGTGCACTAGTTAGAGCTTCCCTTGTCTGCTATGAAAGATTTAAGGTGGAAATATTCAGTTAAGGAATCCCCTGATTGTCTGTTGTTAAGGTAGCACTTGTAGTGTGATATCCATTGCACAAGCAGTATATTTTAAGCTCATTTAACATGGTCTTTGGATTATTAAAATCTACAAACCCTGACTTCTTTTAAATAAATAAAATGAATAGATGTGAAATCAGCGACAGAGTAGCTGTTTTTCATGTAAGTAACACAGAAAAGAAGAATTTACAGTAACATTGAATAACATCCAATTGAAAAAGTAATAGGAACATTAAAGACTACATTGTTATACTTGAAGTAAACACAGTCTTTTCTTCCTTCTGAATTATTCCTACCTAGGCTATAAGATACACTATGCTATGGTGATCCAGTAAAATGACATGTCTGATAGTTTTGTAAGCATCTGTTACAGCGCTGCAAGTGTAAATAGGAACATATGTGTGTGAGATGCACACATCAGCTGCAGTTGTGACATACTTCTGTAAATATAATAAGTAAAATTAAGACAGGTTTTAGACATATTATACTGAATACTTCATTAATCTGGTAACAGAAATCATCTAATTTCAGAAACCACAAAGGGACTTATTACCTTGTACTTATAACTCCTGCTTTATTTGAATATAATGTGCACATTGCTTTATTAGATAACATAGTAAACCCTGTATTGTGCTGTGTTATTTTCCTCTGCTCACACTGCCTAGACATGTTCAATTGAACTGATTAATAGTAACCAAATAAATAGTGAATACAGTAAATAGTAAATTACTGATTACTGTCCTCATCCTTTAGTGCTTTCTAATCTTTGGTAAGTGCGGTTCAACTTTCAGTAAAGTGGCAAAGATGCTGGTAATTAGCCAAAATTCTTACACCAACATGCAAGTAGTTTAACTGCACTACTAAATTGTGTGGGCATGTGTACTTATATTCTATGATGAACAGTTGATTTATTCCCAGCAAAACTTTAAGCCATGGTTCTATAACTCATAAAATTGGCATATCAGACAGTCTTGCGAGTGCCTGTTGATGTATTTTGGGAGTTGCCTTGATGATGGGGAAGTACTGGGAAACCTATAATAAAATTGTAGATAAATTAGCAGAATAAAGTAGTTTAGATGTCATTCATTCTACCAAGAGTTGTTTGAATTACACATTTACAGACATAGGTTCCTAAGCAATGCAAATACTAAATGATATTTTGTATGCTACACATCTGGTTAAGGCAGGGATTTATAACATAAACTACCTTTAATCCTTTAGACATTAGTTGTATAGCTGACTATTGTGTAGCTGATATTTTTACTGAATACTGACAACTGTTTAAATAATAAGGTTATCAGTTTCTTAGTGAGATGGTTGGTAAAATTAGTTCACCTTGGAATTTCATCTTTATTTCTTTAAAGTAATGTCCCATGAGGAAATGTCTTCATGGTCTGATTTTGCTACTGCTTCAAGTAATAAAATAAGACAGATTTGTAAACTGTAATTCTTGGTGTGAAATTCAAGTAGAACACTAATTAAATAGATATGAGATAGAGATATTTCTTAAGGCACTGTTCAGCTTAATAGGTTTTGTATTTTTTAGAGTTTCATTACTTTTAACAATTTAATAACAAAGAAGGGAGTCTGCCTACTCTTGTATCTTGCTACATGACACAGTCGTTTATAAGCACTCTATTATAAACGTTCTAAGAAACTGTGGCTGTACAGAACAGCTTTAGTAATGCCCTGTCTTGACTAGAATTTTGTTCAGTATTCTGTGATGATATTCTCATCATATGAGTTGATATTATAACTATGCATTAGTATTAAGAAGTTTATAAATTGCACACTCACATGGCCACTTAGGGCAAATTGCTTCTGTTTCATCATCAATGAGTGATCACTATGGTCTAATGTTGTCTTCATTTTTTCTTTTAATTTGTCACAACTACATTCATGGGTGGACATAAAATAAATTGAATCTGGTTATGCTTTCATTTATCTCTAATTGAAAGCATGTAAGTGATACATAGAGATTTATGACATGTATTGTTCACTCAAACATATTTAGATTATCATCTCTAGTAAACACAACTCTAAGGGTTTATTCTATGGACTACATAGTTTTTGTACTATGATTCAAGTGTTCTGAATAGACTTGTCCATATTTATCTTCACTTAATGATACATTTCTAAATCTACTTCACTCAGTTATAATATATTTTTAGTATGCAGGAGGGTGTTTATCTGACATAATCATTAGTATATTGGTCATATATTATTGGAGACTATTAATATGTATATATACTACTCTCAGGCTAAAGAGAACTAATGTTAAGCAACATTTACTGTGTTATAAATGAGATTTTATTTTATGCGTGTTTAAGTAGTGCATGATAGGATGATTATATTCTGAAAAAGAAGTCTAATCTAATCTAAAATTAAATTGTATTACCAAATCAATACTCATTTCCATACAATTTGTTAATTCATTATTAATAGTTATATAGGGAAAATAATAACTAATATTGTTAAATCTCCAAGATAAGAGAAAAGGTGTACTGGAGCTCGAAAGGGGTTAGTTTTTTTTTTTCTTTTTTCATGAGGGAAGTTATGGTAGGCAATCTGTTAGATTTCTTCTCATCTAGCAGATTGGAAGTCTATTTCACTTCATGTACATTAGAAGGTTTACAAAATATTTATATATTTGTTATACAAGTAATTTTGGCATTTTTCATTTTTCTTTTTTTATTGGCCTGAACTAAACTCTATTTTAAAATAAAAACTTGAAAATAAACTCGTAAAAGAATAATAAAGTGAGTCGCAACCTGGAAAATCACGTAACTACATTTATTAACAAAAAACAATAAACATATAATTCCTTTCCTTAGCGCTTTCACCCATTCATATCATGGGTTTCATCAGAGTAAAGTCTTGTAGAAGCAGCTACCATATATACTTAATGTTGTCCAATCACAGTACATTGTTAATTTACTAATTTGTAAAATGAAGATTACCTAAAATAGAGCAGCAAACTTGAACAGAAAAATTTTTCTTTAGAGAATTTCTTGAATAGTTCTTTAAAAAGGTTAAATAATAATTCATATTTACAAAAATGTTACACATAGAATAAAAGCTAGTGTAGTTTTCTGTTCAAGTTTGCTGCTCTATTTTAGGTAATCTTCATTTTACAAATTAGTAAATTAACAATGTACTGTGATTGGACAACATTAAGTATATATGGTAGCTGCTTCTACAAGACTTTACTCTGATGAAACCCATGATATGAATGGGTGAAAGCGCTAAGGAAAGGAATTATATGTTTATTGTTTTTTGTTAATAAATGTAGTTACGTGATTTTCCAGGTTGCGACTCGCTTTATTAAACTCTATTTTAAGTTATTTGAAGAAAATTAAAATATTAACTACAATGAGAATTATTAACACAGTAGTTACACATTTTACATTTGGTACGGTATTATAAAATATAATACAAAACAAATATGATGTAAAGTTAAATATTGAGAATGGACTTGACTATTTTATCCTTAAACACTAACGGTTTAAACAATTCAAGGAAAATATCTAATTTATTAAGATATATGAAATTAAATAAAGTACAAGTAGTATTTCTTCAAGAGCCTCACTTCAAAACAAATTATACCTTTAGCTAGAATCCTAGTGAATATATGATCTTATCTCACTATTTATATACGAAAAAGACTAGGGGAACTTTAATTTTATGGAAGAAATGTCACTATGCCTCAAATCATTTACAAATATGAAGATAAAGAAGGACTCCTAGCCATAGTAATAGTAAAATATAACAATAGACTCTGGACATTAGTAAATATATATTGGTTTCCAGGTATTGGGGTTTGGACAATAAGAAAACACATGGATCTAATAACTAGAGTATATAAAGGAAATTTGATTTTGGGGGGTGACTTTAATTGTATATTGGATAAATCAGAGACCACAAGTAAAAGAATTTTACACGTAAGTTCTATAGTGTAGTTACTTAAGAAATGGGAAGAAAGTTTAAATCTAATTGATACATTTAGTTATAAGGAGAACAATTGATTATTATTTTCACACCAAGACCACATATTTAGGACACATACAAGAATTGATAAAAATGTTCATATCTCAAGAGCTAAATTCAAAAATAATAACATTTTCTATAATCCCTTGTCCCATTTCAGACCATAATTCATCAATTCTCAAAATACATACAGATTATAAGAAATTAATTTTTATGTCAAGAATTCCAGCTTACATTACAAAATTAAAACAATTTAAACCTTGGTTAGATTCAGAAGTACAATTCTTTTTAGATATAAACTACTCTACTGAAATAAATGTAATTAATCTTTGGGATACCTTGATAGCCTATCTAAATGGAAAAAGTATGTCATAGTATAAAATGCTAAAAGAATGGGAATCAGAATTATGTAACATCCAAAAACAAATTACAGATCTCACTATGAATTAATCTACTTACACACAAAATAATCATAAAAAAGCATTGGAAGACTTAAACAAATGATATAATGAAATCCTAACTCACAAAAATAATATAGCTGTAGAAAGGTTAAAACTTAGTTCCTATGCAGTATCACCCAAACATATGCATAATTTAGCAATAAGATTAAAAACAATTTGATTGAAAATAATATTACAAGTATTATACATGAAGGAAGGAAAAAAACAAAAGGTTTTTGGATATAAATGATATACTAGATGCATTTAAACATTATTTCTCTGACCATTATAATGATACGTCACATATAACTAATACATCAAACTTAGACCTGAAACTAGTAAAGGTAAAGGTGATACCAGAAAAGTTAAAGTTAGACATTCAAAAACAAATATTTATAAAAGAAATTACTCAAATAATCAAGGAAAGTAAAAGTAATAAAACACCGGGAATTGATGGAATAATTAATGAATTGTATAAGATATTTCCATCTTCAGTAATATCATTGTTTCACAAAACTTTGAATGAAATTCTAGCACAAAACGCAATTCCAATTTCATGGAGATACTCCTTAATTACAACCATTATAAAAGAAAACAAAGACCCTTTACAGTATAAATCTTATAGGCCAATATCTTTACTTAACAACGATTATAAAATCTTCATGTCAATATTAGTTAGTAGAATTAAAAAATCATTGACACATAATTAATGAGGATCAAACAGGATTCATTTATAAAAGACACACACATGACAATATACAAAGAATTCTAACTCTCATAGATTTTCTAAACAGAAACAACCAAGAAGCTCTAATAGTAGCTTTGGATATAGAAAAAGCCTTTGATTTGTTGAGCTGGGATTTTCTTTTTAAGGCTTTAGAATTGTTTGAATTTCCTACTACTTTTATTACGGTAATAAAAAATATTTTTAAAAACAATTTGGCTTATGTAAAACTTGGGCCATTTTCCTCAAAGGCTATTGAAATAACCAAAGGTATAAAGCAGGGATGTCCAATGTCTCCAATCCTGTTTGCCTTAGGAATTGAATTATTTGCCTCATTAGTATGCCTGAAATCTAATATATCAGGCATAGATGTATATGGTCAACTCAATTCAAAAATTATGTTATTTGCTGATGATGTTTTACTCACATTATCTGTCTCAGAGAAATCAGTACAAAAACTAGATGAAATAGTGGAAAGGTTTTATCATATTTCCGGCCTTAGATTTAACAAGGGAAAATCTAATTATATACATTTGAATAAAAAGAGAGAATTGACCTTAACTACAGGACACTAAGGATAATCACAAGGCTTTCTTTAGTTATGTTAGGAACCTGGGTAGTAATTCCCAGATATGTTCAGAATTAGTCCAAAATGACAAAAAATACACTGAACCCACAGACATTGCCAACATCCTAGCTGACAGGTTCAGCGCAAACTTCTCCCCCCCCTCCCCACCAAAAGGGCAAATATCTATCCCAGCAGAGTGCTGCCCCCTGATATCTCAGATGCTCAGGTAAGAGCCGCCCTCTCCAAAGCAAAAAACACAGTGTCAATGGGACCAGACGGTGTCCCGGGCTGCGTCCTACATGAACTCTAAGAAGAGCTAAACCCAAACATAAAACTACGGTTCAATTTCAGCCTTACTACAGGATATGTGCCCAAAGAGTGGCATACAGCAACAGTGGTCCCTCTCCATAAAGGTGGTGCCTCAATGGATCCTGGAAACTATCGCCCCATAAGCCTGACTAGCTTGGTCTGCAAAGCTATGGAAAGGATCATCATGGACCTCATAAATAAAGATATTGGGGACCTACAGACACTGGATCCTACCCAGTTTGGCTTTGTTAAGGGCAGATCCTGCCTCTTAAACCTGGTTGATTTCTTTGAAACAGTCATCAAGGCCATTGCCGAGGGGAAGGTGGTCCACACAGCCTACCTGGACCTCGCAAAAGCCTTCAATACAATACTCCACTCGGGCATTATAGATAAGCTCACCAGCTTAAATATAAACCCCTATGTCACTAGATGGATTGCAAACTGGCTCAAGGACAGAACCCACATGGTTAGAATTGCTGGAGCCATGTCAGACTCCAAACCAGTTACAAGTGGTGTCCCACAAGGCTCAGTCCTGGGACCTCTCTTGTTCAGTATATATTTCTCGGAGGTACAGGCCAACACGGAAGGACTGTGGCTGACCAAGTTCGCAGATGACTGAAAACTGGGTGCCATAATCGACTCTCCCGCCGACACAAGCATCCTCCAAAAGGGCCTCATAGAAACAGACAACTGGTGCCAAAGCCATGACCTCAAGCTATATGCCAAAAAGTGTATAGTCATCCCCTTTGGCAAAAACAAAGTGCCCACAAATTACCACATAGGTGGTAATCCATTAAGTACAGAAGAAGTAATTAGGGACCTGAGGACCCAAGTTGATAGCAATCTCTCATTTGACAACCACGTGGCCAAAGTGGTTAGAAAAACATTTTATATAGCCCACCTAATCATGAAGAGATTCACATCTAGATCAGGGGAGGTCATCGTGCCTCTTTACTCATCCCTCATCAGGCCCATAATTGAGTACAATGCCCCTTTTGGGATGTACCTTACCAGACACCTGCAGCAACTGGAAAGACCCCAAAAGTACCTCACCAAGAGGATCAAAGGGCTCAAACAGATGCCATATGCTGCCCGGTTAAAGAAACTCCAGCTCTACTCAGTGGCATACCGGCTGTTCAGAGGTGATCTGTGCCTGACATATAAAGCCATGTCCAACCTGGAATTAATGGACATGCTGCACCTCAGAAAATCCAAATCCCATCGAGATACGCGCTCAAGAGACTTGAACCTCAGCACTGAAATAAATAGGACATGCTGGAGGGACAGATTCATAACCCAGAGGCTCCCTTCACTCTGGAATAAAATCCCAGTCCAGGTTAGGCAGAGTCCCTCATTGACTCTCTTCAAGAGGAATCTTGATGAGTGGATGGGAGATCGTAGGTTTACCCCAGGTATCACTTCTGTGTCACTGTTAGACAGAGGCACATTATACTAACCTCGAAAAAGGGCATAGCAAAATAAATTTTAAATGGGTGGCGAAAGCCAAACACATTCTGGCTAGGCTTATAAATGCCCTAGGGCAGATAGCCTAGTATGAACCTATGAACCTATGAACCTAATTGTGTTTTAGGAAAACAAGTTCCCATAATAAAATATTTAGGAATAACACTATGTGATAATTTGGAATCTACGTTAGACACAAATTATAACAATATCATTAATAAAATAATAATGTTAATAGTAAACTGGAATAAAATGTTCTTGAGATTTGAAAACAGATTACAAAAAATAAAAATGACAATACTTCCAAAAATGAATTACATTGCACAAGCTATTCCTATAGTACCTAACAAGAAAATCTTGAAAGAAATAAATAAAATTCTATTAAACTTTCTTTGGTAACCAAAAAAATAGAATAGCCTATGCACATCATATTAGATCTTGGAAAATGGGTGGAATTAAACTTCCAGATCTAGAATCATACATAAAAGCTTCCATATTAAGAACTATCATTAATTGGATAGATCCTAATTATTCTTCAACATGGAATACATTGCACACTATTAGTTTTCTAAATGAAAATAAAATAATTAAAATTGTATATTAAGTGAACAAAATAATAGGATGTGGCAAATATTGACTGTTAATATTCAATATAATATAACAAAACCAACAAACTAAAATTATATAAATAATATTTACAATTTATTCTGAAGATTTATATATACTAACACAGATATAAAGATTTGACTAGACTTGATAATACCCTTTAGCTCTACAAAGAATTTCTTCAATAAAATTCATAATGTTATTTTAACTAGATGGGAGGGGAAAAACTACACTTGTTGGCAACATTGTATAGAGAATCAAGTAGTATTAGACATTCAACAAATTCAGAATAAATATGACATTCCATCAGCAGATTGGTTGATACTACAAAACATATTATCATATGTTAAGGATCTTAATAGTAAAATTATTAATTCTCCTTATAAAACTAGTCCAAATTTGATAAGTCTAATATCTGAAGTTATTTACAACAATTTTAATTGGACAAATCTAATTTCAAAATTATACAAAATATTGATAACATATAAAACTAACCCTAATGCAAGATATTAGAATTTCATAGCAAAACAATGTCACACTAATCTATCAATTGAGAGTAAAACAAATCATTTATGTTCTGTTAACATTTAATTTACAAGTATGGAAAATATTTACATCAAAATATATTCACAGGGCATTTATTACACCTGATAAACTAGCCAAATTCAATTCACTTGATAAAGCCATTTGTTGGAGACGTTCTTTAAACTGTAAAGCTGATTGGTCTCATATATTTTTGATTGTATTGATATAAAATCATTCTGGGAAGAAATTACTGTTTTTCTCCAAGCTATATTCACAGATACCTTTATTTTAGCCAAATCGTTAGTCCTCTTAAATGTTAATGATACTATAGAAATGAATAAAAAAGATCTATACCTACTTTGGTCCATACTAGCTGTGGCAGGGAAATGTATAACTAGAAAGTGGAAGTCTTCACAAGAACCTACTTTGGAAGAATTCTTGAGATTGCCGGAAGAAACAGCGACATTAGAAATCAAGGTGAAGGAATCGAGAATTTCACTTAAAACATGGACAAACAATCCTTGGGAAAACATTTTAACTCCTATTGAGACATTAAAAATGATCTCTAAATAATTAATGTGTAACTTTATACTTTGAATATTATAAATTTTTGTTACTAATTTCATATATTTTATTAATTTTTTTCTCTTCTTTGTTCAGGTCAGTTGCACATAGTGTATATAAAGGTTTATAATACTTATTTATTGATGATTGTATTGTTAGACATTATATTATTTGGAAAATAAAAAAATATTTGAAAAAAAAGAACTTTGTATGTTTCTGTTCCAGGGTTCTAAGTGGCTGTGCTGTGGAGACTTGGCAGCAATACAGCAGCTCAGGATGGCATGGCAGCAAAGAAGAAATATGACATCAGCAAGGGACGGCTGTGTATGTGCATGGTTATCTTGGTGCGTATGTGTAGAACAGTGTGTCAGGGACAATGGGGGTAGATGGCATAATCCTGCATGCATACCCCATGACAAGGCATGCAACCCTTGATATGTGTCACTTGGGTATTCTGTACCTACAAATGTAGGTGGCGGCCGATAACATTTATGTGTAAGTAGATGTGGGTTATTTAGGGCCAGCAGCTACTCACAGGGCCTTAAAAAATATAACCATTGCATACAGATAGGTGAGACAGGCACACTGCTGCAAGGGGATATATTAACACACACACTCACAGAGTTGCCCTTATTGAGATAAAAACCCCTACCTAACTAGTAGTACACACTATAGCACTAACTGCTCACCACATGAGCCAGAGATCTTTTCTCTTATAAGATTGACAGCCAGTGCTGTTAAGGGGCATGACATCAGCAGGCCTTGTAAAAGAGGCCAATGGGAGGTTGAGAGGTAGGCACGGGGCCTTAAAATGTATAACCACTGCACACAGATGGGTGAGACAGGCACACTGCTGCAAGGGGATATATTTACACATACATTCACAGAGTTTCCCTTATTGAGATTAGAACCCCTACCTATCTAGTAGTATACATGAGAACACTAAGTACTTATCACGTGCACCACAGAGCTTAAATGTTAAGTGATTGACAGCCAGTGCTGCTAAGTTGGATGACATCAGCAGGCCTTGTAAAGGAGGCTGGTGGGGGGAGTTGACAGGTAGGCATGGGTCTTAAAATGTATAACCATTGCACACAGATAGGCACACTGCTGCAAGGGGAGCACTTGTCACATGCTCCACAGAGCTTATCTGTTTTGACAGTGTCTGCCAATGCTGTTAAGGTGGATGACATCAGCAGCTGTTGACAGGATGGCCAATGTTGTGGAGGAAGCTAGTCACAGGGCCATACAAAGATTAACCATTGCAGAGACATAGGCCTGATGGTCATGTCTGTACTACTGTATGGGAAATAGCTACATAAACACACACAAGGTGGCTGATGTGAGATTAGAACCCCTGCATACCTACTATTACACACTACAGCTCACAGTATTAGTTGCACGTGCCACTGGTTACATTTGTTGAACATGTGGCTTCAGACAATACTTGTGGGATACGCAAAGTGGCCTTGTGTTACACAGCCTGTGTGGCCTGCAGAATGAACCTGCTACATGCTGTTATTGTATCTAGTTTCATAGCAGTGGGATACCTGTTAATACACTATCAACAGCAGACAGACATACACTTTGACTTCTGCATATTGTGGAAATAGAACATGTAACCAGGTTGTTTGGGACAGCCCAGGGATTGTGTGGTCTGCTGCTATATCCTTTCAAACATACTGTTACTGCAGTAGTATGGGAAAACAGCTGTGTTGGAGGTAGGGGACTCTGGCATTGACAGCCATGCTTCTGTCCTATGAAGCTGCTGCTTGCCACTTCCCTTGCATACCACAGTGGGTTTTGTTGCCTTGTGGCCTAATGCATATTATGGGACAACCAGTACTGGACAGAGTACCTGTTGTCCCACATAGCTGTTAGTTTTCTGCAGGTAGCCCAGTAGCCCACTCTATTGCCTTGCATACATGCACCAGGCCCATACATATGCTACCGTAGTCTAGTACCCCATACAGTTCTTGTAAAGGGAGAGTGACTTACCTTGTGAACACAGCAGTTGAGATAACAGTGCTTCAAGGCTGACTTTGTCTAATGCACACAGTACACAGCCAATACATGGTAAGGTACAGGTTGTGTGTAGTGGCTGGCATTCTTTTCACTACATATGTGAGTAGGAGTAAGGTGTAAGTCTCTAGGACCCTAGGTTGTCAGTAACTGTGCTATGCATTGCCTCTTTGCCAAGGCCAGGGCATACTGGACACACCTATGTCTGCCTACAGGGACAGCCTCAGGGGGTTCCTCCTCCACGTGCCCCTGTGTGTGTGGTTGTGGGGGCCTTGGAACTGCTGGGGGACTGTGTGTCCTTTCCCTGTGATGATCCTGCTGCAGCTGTTTCCACTGTATCATAATGTGTAGCATGGCACAAACTGTAAACCTCTGTGCTCATGTGGCTGGACATAACTGCAGGGCTCTACCAAATATATTGAGGCAGTGGAACCATGACTTGAGCAGCCCAAACACATGCTCTATGATGTTACTAGTTTGTGTGTGTGCCTCATTATAGCATTCTTCGGTAGGTGTGCATTTTTGATAGGTGTCATCATCCATGGTTCCAGTGCATAGCCAGCATCCCCCAGTAGATGGCCATATGGGCTGCCCCCCCCCCCAGCAAACATCTTGTAGAGCTGTGATGTGTGCCAGATATGGGAAACATGATAACTGCCAGGGCTGCTGGTACACACACTCATGATAATGCCCTGGGTATTGCACATGACCTGGCAGCTGATGGGGTAATACCCCTTTTGGTTGATGTAGAATCTACCCTCCTCACCAGGCAGTGCTTTGATGTGTACATGAGTGCAGTCTATGACACCCAATACCTCAGGGTAATTTGCTACACGGTAGAAGAAATGCATACTGTTGGCCCTCTCCTCAGGGGTGTGGGGTAAATAAATGTGCTCAGTGGCATGAGATTGCAAGGCAGCCAGGAGCTGGTGGAGTACCCTGGATGCAGATGCTTGTGAGACCCCCATCATGTCCCCGGTTGGTTTTTGAAAAGCACCTGTAGCTAGTATTCTAAGGGCTACACATACCTTTGTTTCCACTGTGATGGGTTCCCCTTTGTTGGGTCTGGGTCTCAATTAAGGGCAGCAGAGCTTGGTGAGTTCATGTAGTATGTCCCTGTCCACCCTGTAGTGCTCTACAATCTCCAGCTCATGTAGCTCCTGGAAGGTTACAGTGGGCCTGAACATTCTTCTCATTTTTAGTCTAGGCCTATTGTCAGCAGCAGCATCAGCACATACAGATATAGCAGAGCAGCAGCAGTCTCTAGCATTCTGTTAGTTAAAATTCACAAGGCTGTACTCCAATTGTGCAGAGTATGGGGAAAAAATTAGATTGTAGGGTGTATGCATATTTTATAGTGCTCTGCTGCAGATGCAGCCTGCAAGATTGGATAACTATGATGCATTTCACCTGCCAGGTACATCACTGAGGGCTTTGAATGGCCCAGTATAAGTGGAACAGTGGTTATCAGTAATTTATACATGATTGGATTTCCCAGGCTATTTCCTTTTTTTTTTTTTTTAATTGCCTTCTGTGCTAAGCACTGCAGTGCGGCATGCAAACTCATGGCACTAGTATAAACACTGCTCAGCGGTCTGGACACACCCCCATGCCAGGGCATGCTCAGCATACATCAGACCAGCTAAAACACATGCCCTGCAGGTAAACAAAGCTTACCAGCACTGGACACACCTCCTTGCTTTGCTGAGCAGTGCACTGTGCAAACAGGCACCACTCAGCTCCATTCCACTTAAACATATTGTGACACATCTCCTTTTGATGTCAACTAGCTCTTATGTAGACAGGAACATAGTTCTGGGGCTACATGGATTTTATCTGTGGTCATAGTGGCCCAATTATGCTTTTTAGTAGCTCCAGCTCATTTGCATATATATCTGTGCAGAAAACCCGAATGCTTCACTATTCCAGGGTCTGCCTCCTTAGCAACCACTGAAATCTGCCATTGTACATATTGTATGCAGGGCCCTATAATGCATTATTCTCACATATGTCTTATTTTTAGTTTTTAAACTTTTTAATATTTTTTTGCTGGCATAACAGCATGTTTGAGGATGGCTGTGTGCAACCAAAATGTAATATGGGTATTAAAAAAAAATATTTCATATTATTCTGCATTACTGTTTGGACACACAGGGCATAGCTTAGCATATAAATGTGCCTACCATGCAATGTCTGACCTTCTACATGTCGTTTTACAGCCCCTCTTCAATTTTCATTTTCTTGTACATGGAAATTTTCCTTGTACACTTCAGTCACCAACACGTTGTCTGCAGGACTGACTATCTGGTTACTGGATCACTCCAGCACCCAGATTTGCATGCAATTCACCTGATTATGAGGTGATGCGCATGCCACAGACACTTCCGTGTCTGCATGCTCATGCATGCCCCTCTGCTCTGTTTACTGGATCGCATGGCTGTTTACTTCTGTGTAAGTTCTGTGTCATTATGCCTACATGGAAAATTACTTAGTTTAGGCTTTATTGAATTCCCCCCTGCAGATTTAACATTCATTGAAAGGGGCATTTTTTCCTGCCCAGACAGACAACCCTGATAAACCGATGCAATAAATAAATAGATGATAAACCATTCCTTTTTAATTAATTGCTTAATATCATAGTTATCTAGGATAAAACAAACAAAACGTAATTAAGTGTTGCTCTCTTGTCCATGAGGGATTATAATTTCTGTGTATAGATTCTAAGTCATGTTAGTCTGTATAAGTTCTGTGTATAGATTCTAAATCACGTCAGTCTGCATACTTTAATGTTTATATAACTCTTATGTTTTACTGCTATATATCCATCTAGACTAACCATACTAGATACTATCATTCATGAATGTCTTTCTGATAAAGCAAATGAAAACACACAATGCTACATGCATGCATGCATGCACGGACACACACACACACACACACACACACACACACACACACACACACACACACACACACACACACACACACACACACACACATGCACATACCTTTGTCTCAGTATCATTTATTAATTTTTCCTTCAGACTAATTCCATTGCATCCTCAAACTAATTCTATTACATATTCTTATCTTCAGATCCTATCCTGAGGGGAACTCTCAGTGTCTAAATGGCATTTGTTTCATAACTTTATGATAGAATTTTTACATAGTATATGAATTTGGTCCACTACCATTTTATGGCTGCTGCTAATAATCTCTTACATCAACAGTTATTCACATATTGATGGCAAAGTATAATATCAACATGCTCACGTTATTCTTGAGTCATCACTTTTTAAACCACCGAACACACTTTTGCAAAAAAAAAAAAAAATATTAAAAAATAAAAGACTACTCATGTTTATGCAAGGGGCAAGCCCCCCTGCATCCCCCATGTGGGAGGCTGTGCCCCCCACACCCTGTACTTTAATATTCTCACTCCCAGATTGCACTACAGTGAGGAAAAGGGAATATTCCCTTATCCCCACTGTACCGCGATCTAAGCCACAGTTTGTTTAGTTGTACAATCTACACCAAATGTTGATGTACAACTAAACCTACATGCAAACAACTGTTGCTTGCTTATCTTCTGGCGAAAGTGCATTTTTGATAAAATTTCAGTGAAATGTGTGTTCGATGGAGAGTCCTAAATCCATATTTATTTTTATTTTAGAAGTTATGGGAGAGAGTAGTAGAAGCTAGGTTAAGAAGGGAGGTGATGATTAGTGATCAGCAGTATGCTTTCATGCCAGGAAAGAGCACTACAGATGCAATGTTTGCTCTGAGAGTGTTATTGGAGAAATACAGAGAAGGTCAGAAGGAGTTGCATTGTGTCTTTGTAGACTTGGAGAAAGCATATGACAGGATGCCTAGAGAAGAGTTGTGGTATTGTATGAGGAAGTCGGGAGTGGCAGAAAAGTATGTAAGAGTGGTACAGTATATGTACGAGGGTAGTGTGAAAGTGGTGAGGACTGCAGTGGGAGTGACAGATCCGTGTAAGGTGGAGGTGGGATTACATCAAGTCCTTTCTTATTTGCAGTGGTGATGGACAGGTTGACAGATGAGATCAGACAGGAGGCCCCATGGACTATGATGTTTGCAGATGACATTGTGATCTGTAGTGAGAGTAAGAATCAGGTTGAGGAGATGCTGGAGAGGTGGAGATATGCTCTAGAGAGCAGAGGAATGAAGGTCAGCAGGGCTAATACAGAATATATGTGTGTAAATGAGAGGGAGGGTAGAGGAATGGTGAGGATGCAGGGAGTAGAGTTAGTAAAGGTGGACGAGTTTAAGTACTTGGGATCAACAGTTCAGAGTAATGGTGAATGCGGAAGAGAGGTGAAGAAGAGAGTACAGACAGGATGGAATGGGTGGAGAAGAGTGTCAGGAGTGATTTGTGACAGACGGGTACCAGTAAGAGTGAAAGGGAAGGTCTACAAGACAGTAGTGAGACCAGCTATATTATATGGGTTGGAGACAGTGGCATTGACAAAAAGGCAGGAGTCAGAGCTGGATGTAGCAGAGTTAAAGATGTTAAGATTTGCACTTGGTGTGACTAGGATGGATAGGATTAGGAATAAGTATATTAGAGGGTCAGCGCATGTTGGACAGTTTGGAGACAAAGCAAGAGAGACAAGATTGCGTTGGTTTGG